>NW_007580096.1:58839-62112 GCF_000690725.1 Stegastes partitus | reverse complement strand
CACAAAACAACCCCAATAACCCAAAAGTAAAGCTTCTGGGAGCAGCTTGAGTTGGTTTGGGCTGTATAAGAGCCACATTCATTAGACAGTACAATCAAAATAGAAAAATAAAACAGCCGTTCTCAGACATGAGTGCAAAAAAACAACACTGCAGGCAGCAGTTTGTGTCATTTAAATGACGGCTCAGACATACAGTGTATATCATATCTGTGTCCGTGCAATGTCAGAAACACATTGAACAAACTTTTTAATGGCTCAAATACATTCAGAAATATCACAATTAATCACACTGTAAAAATATATTTTACATTTTATCTTGTCAAGTTTCTGTACAGACATGAAAGAGCATCATAGTTTCTTCTTCATGAAAGAAAACAAATGTAGTAAAACTTTGATCTTTCTTGGCTGCCGATTCTTGTTCACATTAAGATTCGTAGAGATGATTCTGCTGCAAAGTGTTCAGTACAACACACAGTAAAAACAGTGAACACCAACTCATATTACATTATACTGAATACATTCAGATTTTATTACAATTAAAAGCATTTTTGCTGACGAAGGACATCAGCTTCAAGAAAAACTCACTTTCTCAGGCACATTGTCTACAGAAGCTGAATGTTCATGGTTTTAATAAGTTAGAAACTTTTAATTGCAATTAAATGTGGCATCAAAAGATACCTCAATAAATGATTTAAACAAATGTCTGTACAAATAATGTAAACACTGAGCATATTTGCAAGTTTAAAAAAAAATCCTCTCATCGGCGGAGATGTAAGGGCTACACTGCACAGGGCAGTAGGACAAGTCCACGAAAACAGACGGAGGAAAAGGTGAAAAGGGCGCAGGAAAACTGTCATCGGGGTGAGTTAAGGTGTTGGTTTGGAGGGAAAGTGTGGAGTTAAAGCTGCTTTGAGTCAGAGGATGTTTGGGTGAAGCGACCTCAGCCGGGTGAGAAAGTAGAACAGCAGAATGAGACATATTGCCAAAGTTGAAGAAGGAAAAAGGGCTTTGATGCTGTGTTGGACAAACACTGAGCGACTTCTGTTCATCTGCCAGAATTGAAGCGGGAGGCTCCGTGGCTCCGTTGTTCATGCTGACGGTGCTGCGCTGCCAGTCGGCCGGTTGGAGACAGGAGGGCGGAGGAGGATGCTGGGGAGGCTGAGGGAAGAGGATGCTGGAGTAGATGGAGGGGCAGGTGGAGAGATCGTTGACGGAGGTGGTCTTGTTTTTGGTTGAACTCCTGCTGAACATCTCTGATATTGTAACCGGGAGTAGAGAGGAGTACGTCTGGACCCTCTGATAACCGGGATCCTGATCCGGAGTGGAGTTCTGCAGCTCGCACAGCAAAATCACCTCCGAGTATTTGATTTCTGGCTTCTCTGGCACCACAGGCTGCTTCATACTCTGAAGAAGAGAAAACAGTTGTGAAATGTAGGTGTTGTTACATCTGTACATGCACACGGGATGATAATACTGCTGCTGCTGCCATCTAGTGACCCAGCATTGGGTTATCTTTTAGTCCAAAAGTTGAAGAGTTTGTTTCTTTGCTTATTCATTTATTGTTGCAGGGACAGCGCACAATTAAAAGCAACTGCACCAGACAGAGAGAGAGAGAGAGCAACCATAGAGCAATAAATACACTTCATAAAGCAAGTTTAGAAGAACATTAGTGTAAAAACAATAAATAAAATGTGATTTATGGTGGTGACTTCAGCCAAACCTTGAGGCTGAACACTGCAAAACTCTCTAATGTTTGTGAAGATAGATGTTTATATTGCTATTGCTTTAATTGAGAAAGCCTCCATCCATCCATTATCTATACACCGCTTAATCCTCACTAGGGTCATGGGGGGCTGGAGTCTATCCCAGCTGACTCAGGGTGAAGGCAGGAGACACCCTGGACAGGTCAGGACAGGTCAAATACAGTTTCTGGGCTTGTTAATGTCAATGAAGGATATTTACACGTGTAAAAACTATGAAATAATAATGCTATGATGGTTACATGAAGCTCAGGTCACTCTACTATTAAACACAACTAATAAGCTGCAGCCCTCCTCAGTAAATAATACATAGAGTTATGAATCTCATGATTGAGTCGAAAAGCTTTCAGTGATTAAAAAAATGTATTTTAACAGTTTATAAATATTTTAAAAATGTGTTACTTTTCAATAATTGCGTCTAATTTCAGTGTATTAAGTGTTAATCTTGAATTTAACAGTTACATCTATTATGTAAAGGAAATTATGACGAATTTTGCAAATGTTTTCTTGACAAAATAATGGTAAAGTTTTCTCATTTTATTGATTTTATATATATATTTTAGAGTGTGGATAACACCAATGGCATTGATTTTTACAGATACTGTTCAGCTGCAGTAACTGTGTGTACTATTAGTGGCTGTTAGAGTTTGACTTCATTGCAGCCACTTTTTCACTGTAGAGGAGTAAAACTTGTGACACACTAGTGTGTAACATCAACACTTGTCAGAGTTGTTTCAGCTACTTTCTGGAAAGTTCAGCTGAACTCTTTACTTCTGCTAAAATGCACGGCGGCCATTTTGTGCCATTCTACACGTGCCTCTGATGAAGCTGGCCAGCCACGAGAGTTCTGGAACATGAGCAGCATGACGTCACAAAGACGTCATGGAGTGGAACCTCTGAGGGGATAAATCCTGGTCACTGAGACACAAACTCTCACAACCATCCACCTGCCTGAGACGACAGCAGCACTCTGAGACAACTCGTATCCAGCTTCTGTCCAAAAGTAAGAACCTGATAACCCATTAATCAGCCGATTAGTTTAAATATATAGTGGATAAAATAGCTTCTGTTTGGTCCCTTAATGCTACAACAACAAAGATATGAAGCCAACGATAACATTGTAAGGTGTAACGGCTCTTCTGAATGACTAAAAATTACTGAAACATGGCAATAATAATAATATTAATAATAATGCATCTGAGGGAGCGAGAAAGAAATGAAGCTTTTGTAATTATACTCGGAGTAAACCTTCCCAGAGACACACGTTGCGTTCCCCATGCAGCTACTTGTACAAAATAATGTTGATATTGTGTCTGAGCCACCAGAATAACATTGTGCTGTATGGACGTGGTTAGCATTTAGCTAGCGCTAATGTTAACTTATCGCTAACAGCCCACAACCAAAACACTACGTAAGTTAGTGTTACTTTAGTTTTTGAACAGCTCAGTAGGAAAACGGTCTTATAAACGGTTTGCTATCAAATGTGGAGTTTTATCGGTGGTTATGTGACAGT
>NW_007580096.1:47853-53889 GCF_000690725.1 Stegastes partitus | reverse complement strand
ATATCTCTGCCACAGCAATTCATCTAATAGTCACCGAGAAATGTCACTACAAACCAAATCTGTCAGTTTCATGCTGAGTCTAGAGTAAAAGATCCTGAGACACGTCCATCGGCCTTTCCACAGTCTTTGTGTGCACTCAATGTTTTGCATCACTCACTCCTTGCTGCTTGGTTTCTGGTTGCGTAGCAGAGAGTGTAGTTGCGGAGGAAACCGCGAAGCCGCTCCACAGGAACAGAACTCCAGCCGAGCTCCACCGTGCCGCTGGTGAACCACTGCACTTTCACGTCGGGACCAGCTGATGGCGCTGTGTGGATGCAGACGTCAGAGCATTTAGTGAGATGAATGATGATGCTGAGCAATGTATCACAAGCAGGCGGATAAGAAAATAAAAGGTGTGGGGACACATAAGAAACAAGAGTGAGAAAAGCAATTAAACTTGCAAATTTAGCAATAACAATTAGAGCAATTAGAGCATTTAAAGGATAAAAATGAGTCAAGTATTCAGCTGTGCTGCTTGTTTTTCCAGATTGTTGCAGGTGCACAATGTGTAAAATGGGATTTTCCAAGTTCAGTAACCACAGCCGGGATGTGAAGCATAATGAAGTAATTGAGCCTATTAAGCAAAGGCCCACATTAAAAGGCAGAATTGTACAAGTTATGCAAGATCTGATTAGGCTGAGCTGAGAAGGATCGTTTTGGTTTGTGGTTATCTATTATTTTCTCACTGATGTGTGGTCTGGATTTCTGTCACAACTTTATCAGCTTAGTATCAAAGCCTCAGTCAACAACAACAAAGCGTAAACAGTAGGTGGAGTCAATTATAAACCTCAATCGATGCTTGGCCCATTCAGAATCAAGTTCCACTTATCAAGCACTTATAAAGAAGCTTTTAAGAGGTGCACTTTATACAAGCTGCTGTTGGACAGAGGAGAATGTTTTCTTACTGTAGTCCAGGAGGAAAGAATAATAGTAAGAAGTTATAACAGGAAAAATAGTCAAGCTCACTAACTAATAATACTACCTTAAAAGTTGTAGTCACCAATGCATCTTTGCCTTTGGGCCTTTTTTTTTCATCATACACTTTTTATTTTTAAAATATCATCATCCACATGCCACATACATTATTTACATTTTTTGCACCAGTCTCACATTATCTTTCTTTCTGTGAGCTATTTTTTTTTACAAATAAAAAAAATATTAGAAACAACATTAAACCGGTATAATGTTTCCTGTGGAGCTAAAACCACAGTTGTCATAGATGTTAACTGCTTTCTGAAGAAGAACAATTCCACTGAGTGACATGTTTGTGCATCATGATAAAACACGGGTGCTGTCCCGTGGTTTATTTTTGAAATCCAAACATACATTCCTGCTGCCGTAAATGCTCACTGGAAGACAAAAAGCTGAAAATAGCCCCCGACAAATGCACCATTTGGGTAATGTTTGCCAAAATAAAAACAGGGTTGCAGGTGTTCTTGGTAATTATAGATCTTTTTGGGGAAAATGAAAGGATATGGCACATTTGTGAGTTGTTTTTGTTCTAGTTATGTCAATTTTTATTTACAGCAAATTAACTTGTGCATTCTTTGGGGTTTATTTTATTGTTATTATTGCTATTATTATTATTATTACTATTATTATTCTTATTATTCTTCTTATTATTATTATAGTTAGAAAAATATACAATAATTCATTAATATCCTAACAACAGCCAACAACAATCAAAAAGCTCAGCATGAGACATCCACAGTACAGATAACGTACTTCCTTGTCGTGTATAAATCTGGAGCGTCCTGTTTTTCCCCACATCTCGTTCCCCGTACAGCGCTTTGACAGAAACAGCGTAACGCTCCATCGGCTTCACTCCCTCTGAAACCAGACAGACGTGAAACTTGTCAGTGAGCATCCCATCAGCTGTTAACTGAGTGTGATGATGTGATGAAGTCACTGCTTCATAATTCCAGCTCTAAACAGACAAAACTAACTTTGTACGTCAGATGCTGAAGCTGCTGTCAGACTACCTGTGATGACCAGAGCTGTGTGGGAACCGTTGAGCTTCTCCCAGTGCAGGACGCTGCTGTTTCCCTCTGTGACAGCGAACCACTCCACCACAAAGCCGCTCACTGGCTGCTTTACCGGCGCCGTCCAGCTGACTTCTATGCTGCTGTCATCCAGCGGCCTTGCAGCGATTTGGCCCGGAGATGGAGGCTCTGCAGAGGAAGAAGGGACGAGATGACGGAGGGAAAGACGTTTGCAGCAACTGGATGATCAATCAAACTAAATATAGAGCAAATAGTAAATTATATAAATACCGTTTGCACCACAAAACCCTCAGGGACCATCGTTAGTCTGTAGCATTATCAGTAATTTCATTTCAGTGGAGGAATATTTCAAACAACTGTCCTTGCAATAACAGGACCTTCTTATCTGCTGATAAAACAGCAGGAACCGGTGTCCTGATATTACTTGTTAATTGTTTTGCAGATAATATACAAAAGATATTAAAATCTGGACGCATTTAAACTTTCTCAATCTTAATAAAAATCCTTTTGAGGTCCTTGTTTTTGGTCAACAATTAAAGACCCTGATGGCACTCTTGGATCGATCTTTTGTGAAAAACCTCGGAATGATCTTTGACAACTCCTTGAAGTTTGATAGACAGATCAGCTCAGTGGTCAAAACTGACTTGTTTTCTTTCAATTAAGGTGAAAGCTGATGTTCATCCCAAAGACTTCTGGTGTCTTTACTTCCACTCAGTCAGACCTCCACTGGCTCCCGTCCATTTCAGCTTTCATTTTAAGATTTCATTGTTTGTTTTTGAGGTTTGAAATTAGTTGGCACCATCACATTTACACAGAAGTCTTATGTTATCACACCCCAGTTGGAGCACTGACGTGGACCACCCAGAAGCTCTTCGATGTTCTGAGATGTAGCCAAAAAGCTGGAGGTGATGGAGCCTTCGCAGTTCCTGAACAGTTTGCGTCTCCATGTACGTAACTGCTCAGACTTGTGAAACTTTTAAGTTGCAGCTGACGACTCTTCTCTGTAGAGCGTGGCACTCTCGTGTCGTGTCTTATTGTGCTGAATCTTTCATTCTTTACTATTATATTGTCTTTTTTGAATTCAGATGTGTCTCGTTGTCATTGTGTTTTATGGTTTGTTGTTGTCATTGTACAGCACTTTGATTCAACACCTGCAGTTTTTTCTTTAATGCTATAGATACATTTCTTTATTTCATTGTTTTTGCTGTATCAGACCGCTTCTCCGTCTTGTCTGGTCTTTCAAACAGGGATCACAGCATAGTGTCTCAGTCTCTCTTTGAAGACGTTCGTATTGTTGCGCTAAACAGAAAAATCCTGACAGAGTCCTTGGAGGAGCCTCAGCACACCTGGACGATGGCTGCATGACGCCGGCCTGACTGACGCATTGTCAATCACGTAAGAAGTTGCGCAAGTTTGTCTTAAGACTTCTTTCAGTTCCAACGGCAGAAAAATGTGGAGGTAAAGATTTAGAGGAAGTGAAAATTTGACTGATGCCCATAAAGGACGAGATGTTTTATAGGAGTTACTGTTTGCTTAAACATCAATAAATCAACCCCTTTGTCAGGTGTGTGAGAAACATCTGTCAACTGCTCCTAAATACCTTTGCTGGAGTGTTGGAGTATCAGCACTTTTTAATTACAGCTGTTGTTATGATTGTTGAGTCGTGATTTAATAGAGAAACAACTTTTGTATGATCTGCTTATTGATCACAAGGTTTGCCACGATAGGAGGCCGATACGTTGCTGATATAATCTTCTAAGTGAGTCTAATATTTGGCTAGAAAAACACAGTCGTTGCCTTTTACCACTTGCTTTTATTTCAACTGGAAGATTTAATGTATTGTTTGACATAAACTAGTGCTACAGCTGCAAAATTCATTTCATTCTTTTTAATTTATTGAGCAGAGGTTATGCAAATTGTTACAGTTGTAATGGGATTCAAATTAAAGGTGTCATATTTTGGTACGTTGCTGCTGTACGTTATGAAGTGCAACATTTCGTTGCACTTCAACTTTTCTTGTTACTACATTAACACACGTAGCGTTTCATCGAGGCAACGCACTGTTTTTGACCTTAACTGGATGTGAGTTTCAGCCACAACATTGAAACAACCTGCTTAATAATTCATAGTTCCCATTTAATGCCTCTAAACAGTTCTGACTCATTGCAGTTGATTTGTAATGTTGGCTTTCATCCCACAGATGCTAAAATGCTCTAACGTCTGGGGCTTTCCAACACTTTGAACTCTTTGTCATGCTCCTCCAACCACTCCGGATCGGTTTTGGCAGTGTGACAGGGTGACTTATCCTGCTCAAAGAGACCACAGCAAACATGGAGGAGTGTTGCCATGAAGAATGTATGTGGTCTGCAACAGCTCTTGACTCAAGGTTGCCCAGCAGAGCGCACAGAGACAGTCGCACCGCCTCCACCGGCTTGCCTTCTTTCCATAGTGCATCCTGCAGCCACCACCCAGCCGTCCACATGATTCACAAGAATATGTGATTCATTAGACCAGGCCGTCTTCTTCTTCCATTGCTCAGTTGTCCAGTTCTGGTGCTCATGTGCCCAGTTTTCTGCAGTGGTCAGCATAGACTCCCCAGGTCAGCCTTCACTTCCCCTGCACATCAGTGAGCCTTAGGCACTCATGACTGGTTCACCAACTGTCATCCTTTCTTGGACCACATTCGGCAAGTATTTTTGCAGTGTTCTGACCCAATCTGTACACAATCTGTGCACCGAAAAATTTGGTATTGATCCAATACCAACACAGGGCCAGTATTGCCGATTCCGATACCAATACCAATACTTTTCACTTAGAAAAAAATGATGTCATCAAATTGATATTTTTCAAGATACTTGCACATTCATGACTCTTGTCTGAAAGCATATATGTTAATGCTATGTATCATCAAATGATGAGCTAAGCTAGCTAACATTACTGTATGTATTATGTGTGTGTGTTTGTGTGTGGGTTGCAGAGAGTGTGTTTGTACAAATGTACAAACAATAATACAAATGATAATTCTTAAACATAATGACAAAAAATGACATAAACCACATTTATTCTATATGGGTCATTTTTAACCCACTTATTGCAGAGTGTAGGCTGATCAGTCATCTCACTGCTAAACTTACAACGAGGATAAAAACTTACACTTTGGAAAATAACAGTAACTAATGCTGGAGATAACTAAATCTTACTTTCACTTCTATGAATCAACTGGACCTGGATATCTCTGGCCATGCTGAAAGACCTCTGCAGTGATTGCTGTCTTGGTGCCTGGGGTGTCCTTGTGGTTTGGGGATTCCCTCTTCCTTCTCCCTCCGTTTGCTTTGGGGCTCAGAGTTTTCTTTTGGGTGTATTTAAATAAGTTTGTGGTGTTGTCACAATATCATAATCATTTTCTGCCAATATCGCAGATTGCAGTGTTTGGGTCTACAGCTGTGAAATAACGCCAAACGGTGCTTCTCTCCTTCTCTGCAGTTCGCTGAGTGTCTCTGAGTGATGAGACAGACAGTAGTAGGGAGTGGAGGGGAAGGGCAGAGGAGAGATGTGAGGGAAAGGAGCGGTGTTTGAAACTGAAACTTGAGTCTCGATTCCATCACGTAAGTATCGATGCGATACCGATACCACCGTGGTATTGATACTCTGGATACTTTGGATTGATCCGCCCACCTCTACCAATCTGACCGTACACTTGCTGCTTACTATATCCCAGCCCCCACAGGTGTCATTGTCAGGAAATAATCAATGTTATTCACTTTACCAGCAACGTTGGAAGTGCCATAATTTGAGAGGTAGTGTAGCTAGAGTCCTGTCGGCTCCTCAATATGCACCCAGTAACATATAACATAATTTATCCAGTTGGGGCCACTATTGGAGTGGTTTCATCTATCATATCTGCTCAATGCATGTTCAAATATTTTTTTTTCTCATAAAAATTTCCTTTGACTGGCACCACCCCCTGTGATTGGTTCATATTGGTGCCAATCAC
>NW_007580096.1:0-47268 GCF_000690725.1 Stegastes partitus | reverse complement strand
ATTTTTAACTCAAAAACTAATGCTACCTATTTTACACATGGTCAACCCAACTAATATTAACCACTTTAAAAAAAACTGCCTGTCAAATGGAAGGTGGTCGGGCCACAGGGCTGAGGTGGACACATGAGGCCTTACCTTTCTCAGAGGCTCCAGGAAGCAACATTCGGGCTGGTGGCGAGGTCCCCGCCGAGGTGGAGGCCGTCAGAGCGCAGGAGCAACGTCCAGCAGGGAGAAGCAAACTGCAGGAAGTAGTTGAATGCTGTAAATCTCTGCAGCTCCCGTGATTGCTCAAAACCTGACCGCCGTCTGTCTGACAAGTCACGTTGTAGAAGAGAACTCTGCCGTTGGCCAGGAAGTGAGGCAAGGGCTGAAAACACAAAGAAAGAAACACAGTAAGTTGCTGTGATATGATGGAGGTTTTAATCCGACAATCCTGCACATAAACAGCAATTTAGGAGAGTTTATTCTCTCTTTTTCGATCTCCGGTTGACTACGTTTTGCTCTCAACCTGAATCAAACTGCAATGCAATAAATGAGTAATTTCACGAGAGACGTATAAACAAATTAGGGGACAGCATTTGGGGAGATGATGATTAAGAACTAATCAAATCCCAAAGATTATTAAACTGTAAACTCTAAAGCTCAAAGTGATAGTCAGAAAATATTACACCTGCACTCATGACTCAGACTCTCACACGATTCAACACACGAACACACACCTTCCACAGCAGGGAGATGAGTCTCCATCCGTCTCTGTTAGTCTGCTTCACTTGTCTCCAGAACGCTGGTGCTGCAGACGGAGCTGGTAGATGGAAGGAGGAACAGATATTAAAGTATAATTGGAATAAATAAAAAGGAGACACACCAGAACATAGAAAGCATATGGTGATGTGTTCTTCCAGCTGTGAAAACCATCAAATAATGAATGTTTGTCTTCTACACCAGTGGTAGCTGCATCTCTGATGTGACATCGCAAGAGGGGAAGCAATTTATTTATAGCTGATGTATAATTCCTTCGAAATTCTTTGTACTGTTCGACTGTCATCCATGGCTTTTTTTTTTTTTTTTACAGTGCCTTGAGGTCAGGGACAGGATCTGGGAACTGGCACAGGACCGCCAAGTTCCCGGACAAATATTAATCATGCTTTTGTTATTTGTCATGCCATTCTCTCTGTCCCTTTCTCTTTTTTGTTTTCTGTCATCTCTCTAATGACTGCTAGTAACAGCATAACAAAGGAAAGACTCAGAGGGAGCAACAAAGTTCATGTCCTGACCAGAGATCAAGTCTTCCTTTAGTGCAAAGATATCACGGCAGTTTGTCCATCTGGTCTACGTGTGGCTGAAGGGACACATCAGTGTGTCTGTACTGTAGTAGCATAGGATGCTACTATTAGCCATTCATGCTTCATACGAGCAGTGCTTCAAAACTCTGGATACTATTTGTCGTGTGCCCGTGTGGAGTGTATCATCAAACTGTCATAAGCCTGGAGACCATGTGGCATTGTGCTTTTACACACGTTTTTCTGACTATTTGCGATTTCTTCATGGACTCCAAACTGGATCAGAGAGAAAAGATCACATTTTGTGTCAGTCAGCAGCAGGGATGATCCAAACTTCATGTCAAGGATCATCTTTGGTGACGAGTTGTGGGTCTGCAGCGACCATCAAGAGAAGAAAGAGCAGTGGAAAAGCCTGCGGTTTCCAAAACCAGACAAAGCACACCAGGATTAGTTGTTTTCTTCATCGAGAGTTAGTCTAATGAGGTCGGACTGTAAAGGCAGACTTCTACTGAATCATCCTGAGGTGTCTGAGGGCAAACACTCAGCGCAACTTACCTGCACTGTTGCACAACGGCATGTGGGTCCTCCCATACAATGTTTTTTGTGGCAACAGCAACACAATTGTCACGTCTCACTCAGTCTGCATGCTAGATTTGACTCCCAGTGACTTCTTCCTTTTCCTCAAAATTAAATTCCCATCACGGGCTGTCCTTTTGGCACAGTTTAGGAGATTCAGCATTAATCGGTGATGGAGCCAGACATGTTTACAGAACAGGAAATCCAGGAAGCAGTACAAGCTACACAAAGAGTCTGGGGATGGTGGTCAAATCTAAGTCAGACGCAACTTATTCGTTCTTTATTCTCAGCAGGAAATGTCTCATCCTAGTGTGTCATAATTGCTAGAAGGAGTTCCTTTCCCATCAGAAGGAGACAGCTGAGGAAGTTTCTGCATGTGATCAAGACATATTCCAAATATGTTCAACTGGGATTAAACCAACTGGCAGACCCTGAACATGTTAAGAAGACTGTAGATCCCGTTTGACCTTGGAACACATCTGGATCCCAGAGAGGAAGCTGAGGGATGTAGCTGGGCTTAGCCTGCTACAACCACAACAAAATGTATGAATGGAAAAGGATTACGTAAAACTGCATTCTGAATTGTAGGAATAGTTATTTTGAGCTGCTTTTCTGCTGTTTTTCTTCCACATTAACAGCTTCAGTTGTATTTCTTACAGAAGGGGCCTTCTTAAAGCTCTGCTCCTCTTAACTACACATATGCACCAGATATTTCTGTGTTTTTTTAAAACTTTTGAGTATCACATTTGTGTATCTTGTTCTCATCTTGCTATGAATCAGCACTGGGTTCATCATTAAGTAGGACTGTAGTAACTGTCAGCTCTGCTCACCGTCCTCTCCTGTCCTTCCCTGAAGTGCGTTGCTCCACGGACTCCACGGACTGGCAGGGCCCTGATAGCGATGGCGCAGCCGGAGGATGTACGAGGTGTCGGGTCTGAAGAGACAAACGAGGACGCTGTAACCCGTCACCGTCACATTGCCGACCTGAACATCGAGCTGTACGGGGTGGAGAAATAAAATGAAGGTGAGGATTAACTTGTTCTGTTACGTCTTCAGTCTTGCTGAGGAGCATTTTAATATCCGTGAAACATTTCAGTATCAAGCAAAGTGGTGCATTACACAGCCAGAAGAAGGAGAAAAAGGATGTCATGGGGTTTAAATACTGGAATTTTTTAAAATTAATTTTGAGAAATGGTACCACTGTGTGTGCACTTTCTGTGTTTGCGGATATTGAGGAAGTGGCTCACCTGTCCCTGAACAGTGAACTCGATTTGAGAATTCAGCTCTCCGTCTTTGATTTCGGAGTCAGACACGGGAAAGGCGGACAATTCGCGTCTCCAGCTTACATTCAGACAGTGAGATGAGCCTCGGGCAGGCTTCACGCTGGTCAAAATCGCTGGAGGCAAAATTACTAAAAAAAAAAAAAAGACAAGAGGTTCAGAGGAGGAGTGAGGAAGACGAAAGATATAAACAATGATGCCATGTGTAGAGGAAGCACCACAGCCTCACCTTCTTTCCTGCCGGGCTGACATCGAGGACGTGATGAAATGTTTCTGCCTCCACTGTGTGCCGTGACGGTGATGCAGAAGGTCATTCTTACGGTTGAGCTCCCGAGTACCGCGGTGCAGCTGGTCTCAGGCGTGGTGCAGGTGAACGTCTTCGGAGAAACATTTCTACACAAAAACAGAAACAATCATCTCACCACGAAACAGCAATCAGATGTCTGTTCTGTCATGCAAGTATTTCCGATGCACACATATCTTGCACGCATGTCACACACACGCCATGCAGAAACATCAGTAGCATGACAGCGTTGCCCACAAAAACGGAAGCAGTTGAAATTGTGTGACTCTCACCATCTAATCGTACCAAAACCACTATCAAGGCGTCGCACGAATGAGAGATTCAACGCTGATAGTAAACACAAACAGAGAGCCCACTGAAATATTACCTAACACTCACACCAGCTCGAACCTGCAAACACACCTCAAGGCAAAATGGTGTGTTTACGTTCAACAGTGGCAAATCCAACTGAGCAGAATGTAAAATCAGTGATGAGTGGCACGAGTGAGGAAAAGTTAGCTGCATTTTGAAAAGAAACCAACAAGAGTGGAAGGTAGGAATGTTGGAAAAACTGTGATTGAAGCATAAAATATCTTACTTAGAGGAAATGTGTCAAATGTCAAGTTACAGTCGTTCTCAAATGTATTTACCATTAAAGAAAAGACAAAATTCACAATAGTCACTCAAATAACTAGGAACTGAAAAAAGTAGTAATAAATAAAAAATTGCTAAATTATACTTTAGTGAACTAAGATGTTTCTTTTGAATTGTGGTTAAAAAGAATAATTTAAAAAAACAAAAATAAAACTGTCAACTGGACAAATTAGAGCACTTTGCTGATGAGCAGTGGGCCAACATCCAAATACCTGTCAACAGGTGCAGAAGTCTGATTGAGAACACTTGATTGCAGTGATTGGCTCAAAGGGTTGTTCAACAAGATATTAGTTTTCAGGTCCCATCATGCTTGTTTTCTTGTTTTCTTTTTTAAAAAAATATTTCTGTTGAACCACAATTCAAAAGCAACGTCATGATTTTCATTAAATTTTTTTCTTTATAATTACTTTTGGCAATTTCAGCTCATTTCAGTGACAGATGTTTTTTTCCTTCTTTAATGGGAGGGTGTGAATACATCTGAGGATGACTGTACATCTAAAACATCCATCCACTCATTAGCTAAACTCGATTTATCCTGCAGGGGGTCGTGGGAGTTTATTCCAGCTGACATTTGGGGAACGGTGAAGTTCCTCAGTTAACCTTCCGTACATGTCTTTGACTGCATGAGGAAACTAGAACGCAGTCAGAACACTGGAACTGCACACAAGAAAGTAATTCCACAGGTTTGAATCAGAACCTCCTCGCTGTGCAGGGACAGGACCCCACATTGAAGACAGCATCAGCCTGTTTCCTGCTCAGCAAACTTTCAGCTAAAGGCCTGAAGCTGTTTGTCAAGTTGAATTTTACAGTGATCAGAAATTAAACATGTTTGTCATCATCTCTCTAAAAACTACAGACTGTCTCACTGATAGTAAAACTGACTGATGACACAAATTGAAATTGCAATAACAGAACTTGTTTCTCTGTCACTGGGCAGAAGTTTAAAATACAACATCACTAAGACTCAGAAGTCATGAAGCAACTATATGACTCAATTGGAGGTGTGTTTGTGGTCTCCTGGTGAATGGAGGTTCAATATTCCTGCTTCTTTTAGCTCCGTGTTTAGTCTCCACCAACTCCTTGGCGACTTTCTTTTGCAGCTACGTCTACCAGTTTGTCACTGACTGTGTCTCTCAGCTGGTCCAGGCTGAGTAAGTGGGGAACGTTAAATAATAATTTTTTCCAAAATGTACAGTATATACATAAAGACAGGGGCCATATTAACGGATAAGGATTAGGATATTACCACCACAAGTATTTTCTGGGTAGCCAAAGTCTGATTCTCTTAGACTGCATTCCTCTGAGCTACCTAAACTCCACGGCTGTCCAAAAACTATGACAGACATTATCAGTGAATCACACTGGGCACAACTTCCTTTATGTTAAAGATGGGGTTGGGTAAGAAAAACAGAAAAAACCTGAGTCAGTTCCACATAGTTCCTGCTTCTGTAAAGACTCGCCAACAACCAATATGCATCTTTTTCTTTTGTCAAGAAAGTCATATTTGAACTCACCTGGGTGTCTTCGTAACCTGCAGAGTGTAGCTGGTTGCTGCAGCGTCTCCAGGCTCCCAGCTGCAGGTGACGTTGCCTCGATACATGAACTCACAACCGATCAGCCGCGGCCATCGAGGGAAAGGCTCGGTGGTCGTCGTGGAGAAGGCTGGAGGCAGGACTGGAGATGGGAGAGAAGCTACCGTTAATGGCACAGAGAAGCAGATGTTCTCAGTCCTCAAGCAAGTGAGGAGGTTTTGTTTAAATCTTCAGGCGAAAGAAAAAAAAAACATGGATCAGATTTTAAAACACATTTTTTTTAAAAACACACGAGCAGTGGTTTGAAAAAACATCATGCAAGACTTGTGATGCTTTTAATAGGCTGCAGTTTTAGAAGATCTTACAAATTGGTAGTAAGGAAAAAAAAGACGTTTTCTCTATGAACCAACTTCTTCAGCACTTGCATCTTGTTAACTTAAATAACACATTAGATTAGATCTTGAAATGAAGATATCTGAGAGGACGTAGATGATCTATCATGTCAAAAAATCTACAAAGACAACACCTATTTCCCTCGAGGCTTCAACAGGCACTCAGGCAAGATGGTGCAAGATAGCTGCTTTGAACTCAATTCTATCTCACACATGGCATTTAACTGTGAGACATGTTTCCGGGGGTCTAAGTAAGATGCACTGACTGTTTAAATCCTCACAAATATTAAAAATGTCAAGTTGATAATTCAGTAGTTAAACTGTGAAAATCTTGCAGCAAGGATGTGAGAAAAAGTAAAAAACAGAAACTGTAAAAATTATGAGGAAAAAGGACAAATATTGATGTTTTTTTAGTCAAAGACAGTAAAATGATGCATTTTAAAGTTCATATAAGGTAAAAGAACAAATTAGAAATTGTAAAAAATATATATGTTTTTAATGTGCATACTATGTGCAGCATTGGCCAAGTTTCTTTATAGTGAATATGTAAATTAACACATTGTTTAGTGATTTTACTGCATATTATTTGCAATTGGGCTCCAAGGTGGTGTAGTTAGTAGCACTGTTGCCTTGCAGCAAGAAAGTTGCTGGTTCGCGTCCCGGTGGAGTTTGCATGTTCTCCCCGTGCAGCGTGGGTTCTCTCCGGGTTCTCCGGCTTCCTCCCACACAGTCCAAAAACATCCATCCATCCATCCATTATCTATACACCGCTTAATCCTCACTAGGGTCATGGGGGGCTGGAGTCTATCCCAGCCGACTTAGGACGAAGGCAGGGGACACCCTGGACAGGACAGGACAGGACAGACAACCAAGCACACTCACATTCACACCTACAGACAATTTAGAATCAACAATTAACCTTGGTAGGTATCTTTTGTGAGATCTTGCAAAACTTTCTTGGGATCTTGCAAAGTCACATGAATCTTATTAGATGTTTTGTAAAACTGTGCCTCTTGCTAAGCACAGCTTAAATGTTTTTATATTTAGGCTGATTTCAAAATAAAACTCAATAAAACTCTGGTACAGGTGGGTGTCTCCCATTGTCGTTTCTCCATACTGCCAGAAAGACCCAGAAGTATATATACCTATAGTTTTCTTCTTCTTCTTCTTCTTCTTCTTCTTCTTCTTCTTCTTCTTCTTCTTCTTCTTCTTCTTCTTCTTCTATTGATTTGGCGGTTGGCATCCAACGTTCAGGTGCATTACCACCACCTATCGGACTGGAGTTACCAAGAGTTTTGCAAGATCTCGCAGAAGTTATTGCAAGATCCCAAGAAAGTTTTGCGAGACCTCACAAAAAATACCTCTTTTCTTGTTTTTTCCTCTCCCTGTTTTTTTTCTGTCTCCATGTCCCTTCCAGGGCTCTGTACTTGCTCGTCTACAGTTAAAAATGGGAATTTATCATAAATAAAGAAAAAGTAAAAAAACTGCAAAAAACATTTATTTAGAAACATTTTAGTTTGAGGTAATGATACACAACCAGTAACAAAGTATTTATAAGTACTTGGTAAGTTCATTTAGTGATATTTTTCTTGGGGTGGTGGTATTTGTGGCACTAATCTCAAAAAATAAATCAAAGTGGAGTTTAATGCAAACCAGTAACAAAGCGTTTATAAAGTGCCTGGAACATTTGTTTAGTGACATTTTTCATGAGGCATTGATATTAGCACTAATATAAAAACTAAATCAAAGTGCACATGGTTCTTCAACCTCAAGCAGAGGCACAGGGTGGACATACTGAACGTCCAAGGAGGTTACCAAATATGGTCACTTGTCCCATAAAAGGGTTAAAAGCAAGAAGATGATGAAGGTTACCGAGGAAGAGTCCGGCCCCGATCAGGCACACCACAGCTGGACTCCACTCCATGAACACCAACTCAGCCGGTCTGTCACTCACGCGCTCCCATCAGCAGCAGCTCAGCACGAGGACTCTGCAAGCTGCACTGTGAAATGTGAATGAGATTTGTGAAGAATCAGCACAGAAAAGTGACTAATTTAATGATTATAACGACGCATTTCTTAGAAGTGGATTCCAAAATAGGAAAACAAGTCTGACTGCCACATTGGAGCCCCGGGGCGGTGTTCACACGGTCGTCTGCCGGGCATTGCAACATAGGAAGTGTACCAATCAACACAAAACGTAACAGTTTGAAATCGTACGATTTCCTAAAGTGGGTTTGCCTACGTAATTGGGTGTATTTGGCTGGAACTTGTCCCTCAGCTGTGACTTTTTGCTGATAAAGTATAAACCTGACCAGGCTGTGGGAGGAGCTCAATGTGTCGGTGACACGAACATGAAGCAGATTTACTTTTAATTTAAAACCAAGGTGTGACACAGGAGTAGTATGAGGCACGCCTGCATGTAAACTCTAAAACAGAAGCTCTGCAATAAAGGCACAATATTCAGATTGTGGCGATCCCAAGTAAAAGATTCAAGTCATTTTGGAGACAGCTGGTTGTATCATCCTATAGTTAATATATGGCTAAAAAAATGCTGCATAGGAGGACCTGATAACTGTTTTTGAAATGAATTAAATGACAGTTATGACAAGGAAATGTTATGCACCCACCAGTTAGCAATGACAACAAAACTCAACACTAGAAGCATCACAAATATATTTAAGTAAAAGTAGAAACCTCACTAAGGAGACCTGCGTCCATCAGTCACTTCACATAAGTAGAAAAATGTAGTTCAAGTTTGAAAATAAAAAAGGAATCCCTAGAAACTGGAACAGCCAGCCAGTCAGATTGTTACTTCACATTACTGGTTTATTCTTACTGATGCGTCGGTATTTTAATGTGACAGCTGGCTGAAGCGATGAACTCTCTTACACTCTTGGTAGCTTTCTTCTCCAGCGATAGGTCGGATTTTACAAGCTGAGTATCATCATTGCAATTTGGATTACATTCAGTTGTGTAGGCGGAGCTCATCAACACCTACAGAGCTGCAGCACACAACATCCAAAGTTTCATCCCCTTACAGCAGGGGTGTCGAACTCTGGTCCTCGAGGGTCACAATCCTGCATGTTTTAGATGTTTCCTTTTTTCCACCCCCCTTGTTTCAATTGTTCGGTTCTTCTTCAGGTGTTGCGGAGGCGGGTTACGGTTCTTGTTCTTTTGATTCGGTTTTTTTGGAGGGGGGCACCTTTTAAACGTTGCGGGTTTGTGCCCTTGGGGCCCCGTGTTTCGCCCCCCTTGCTTTCCAGGGAGTGCGCTACTTGTACAGACAGAGTCAGTACACCTTCCAGCGCTGAGATTCCAATCCTCACACTGGCACAATCTTCTGTTGTATTGATGAAAACCGCTGTTGCCTAATTTCCAGAGAGGTGTGCTGCATTTACTCAGACACAACTTTTAGAGCAGTTCTCTGCTGCAGGGCGTTTGCATCATTCTGCCTTTCTCTTTCGGTGCAACACCTAAAAGGTGTTTTGTGAAAGCCAAGTGTGGTTACGTACTTGGCCCAGTTCTGTGGTTTCACTTTGTACTTCTTTAGAAACTCTTGTGTAATCTTGGTAGTGTTGCTCATGTCTGGAAGCTGGGAGACATCTTGGCAGCCAGCATTTATGGTCTTCACATTGTTTAATGGTGCGATTTACAAACACCACCCCCACACCTTCTACATCATCCCACCTCCACGGTTCACGGCGCTCGTCCCCCTGAGCCCCCAAACACATTTATCTTGGTCTCATCTGACCAAAGAACGTGCTCCTCATATCCATCAGGCGTCTTTTCATACAGTTTTAGCAAAGTTTAATGATATGGCAGAGAGGATGGAGGCTTTGTTCTTGGATGCTGTCTTTACATTTCCTCCTCAGCGTCTAAGCACCGATCACTCTTGTGCCAAATCTGAAGCCTGCTGTGAAGTCTCATGATCAGATTTTTTCACTTTGTCTTGGAATTCTTCTCCACGTGGAGTCAAGATGCAAACATGAAGACAAACATATAAAACTGAGCAAGTTCTGATGTCCGTCGGCAACTTTACAGCCGCGTTATTGCAATTAAGCCGACTGACGATAACAACTTTAGTGAATCGTGTTTGAATGATGACAGGTTTTCTAACTTGTACATCAGTGATAACAGCTTAACTCACTTTTGTTGCAGTGTGTTTAAACTTTAGGACCTGTTTTCAGTATTAAAGCAGTTCTTTTTGGTGCTCATAAGAGGAAATTCTCTACTGTTCAACTTAGAAATGATGCGTTTATTGAGAAACTGCTCATTGTGATTCAGTTGTGTGACACTGAAGTGATACGTGCAGGGATGCGCTCACTGTCATGGTCAGACACTCCAGTTTTACACCGGAGCATTTTACATCAAACTGCTGAATTCTATGGCTCTACTTTGCCCCCATTGTTCTTGATAATTTTCTGTATTTATTTGGTTTTGAAAATCAAGAAAAATTGTAACAAAATTTTTTTTAAAAATATAAAAAAAATTCTGGTCAATTAAGATTTAAAACTGATATCAGCAAACCACTGGATCCTTTAGGAAAAATGTCACATCAGAAGTCACTAGAGAGGCGTTTTGATGACTTGATTTTATAGAAAGAGTGGAGACCGACAGGAAACGTGGGAACGAGGAGGTGAGTGACAGGCAGCACGTCGTCTGGAACCGGTGTTGTGCCAACAAAACATTACCGTCTGCCAAAAGTCTGTGCCGTCTACAGGAGCATTTGCATTATTTTTACCTGCTCTGTGCTCCGGATTTGAGCTGGTCCAGCTGTTCTGACCAGTTGAAAGAGCAAATCAACTCATGTGATGCAGTTTTCCACTCGGCAAAAAGGGGATTGCAGCTCTTCCACTGTCGCTGAAATGTCACTGACGCAATAAAATGACTTGATTTCAGTCATGAGGGACATGTTTTGAAGACTGTAGCTCATATGATGATCACAAAAAATGTGTTTTATCTAAATTTTACACAATTTATGTTAATTACAGTGTAAGCAAGGATACCACACATACCAAACTCATAAAGCCTACACATCAGAAATAACACTACAGTATTGCTTGCGATCATCCTGAATGTCCTGCCTGACTATCCTACAAACTGCACACTTGCCACAACTCCAGACTGTTTGCACTTCATGAATGTTTCACAGAAGCAGCTATAGAAAGTGAAAACTAAGAACTTTGTGACTTAGTGCTCAGGCAATCTGCACAAATGTGTTAAATACTGTGCACCTGGCTATCCTGAGTTCAATGATTTGTCTGTGAATGAACTAACTGTAGCTGAATGAATAAACATGAATCCATTAAACACCACCAACAACATGACAATCACTGAAATAAACAAGTGGAATTTTCATCCTATCGCCAGCGTTACAGTGTTTTCAAGCCTCGTGGGGGCAAAAAAACAACAATCTAGATTATTATTCAATTTGAAAAACCCGCAGCAGTGAATGAAACGCGTGTCTAGAAGATGTTTCAGTGATAATCCAAACGTGTACTCACCGGACAGAGCTGAGCGCGTCTCACCGACTTCATGCGCCGCGATTGCGCAAAACCCGGCAGCCTCTCCACTACGACGAACACATCTGGACCGCCCTGCTGTGTGTCATTGCCCTCCGGTGCCAAAACTGAGGTTCGAGGTCCCGTAGACGGTCTCCTATAGGTCCCCTGATTTCTCTTTAACCCGCCTCCAAGCCATAAAAAAAGGAAGTAGGTTTCACTTTTTTGCGTCTCCAAATGATTCAACGCGGTTTTATTGATCTCATAATGAATAAACATCCTTCATGTGACTTGTTTGCTTTTCTTCTTCTTGTTGTTCATTTGTATAAATAATGTTTTCATCTGCAAAGCTGACTCACCCCCTCACTGTCTTGTGTTAATAACCAGCAAAGCATCAAGAAGTGAAGGATGTGCGAACTGCAGGATGCGAGCTGCAGCAGCCTCCAAGCAATTAGAAATACCTCTCAGGCTCTTTGCTTTCATTTATATTCTAATGATGTTCAGGTGATTAAGCACGTTTTCTCATTCACTGTTACTGAAGGCACATATGATCACATTGGTGGCTATTAAAAAGGAATTATAAACATAGGCAGGCCTGTAATTCATTTATGAGGCGATCCAACCGGTGAGATGTTGTTTGTTGTCTTGCTTATAAGTTAAAGGGTCAGAAGAAGAAAGTGTAGTTTTTTATTAGTGCAATAAATCCAGGGCGACGAGTAAACACTGTAAAAATGAACGCTTTGAAACAGTTTTTGACTATTTGCTGTTATTTTACAGATTTTCTGTTTTGTTCAATTACTAATAATATCTGGCAAAATGACAGAAAAAATATCAATTTACATTATAATTGTAAAAAAAAAACAACAAAAAAAACTAAATTAAAAATAAAACGGCTCGAAACTGTTAAAAAAAAAACCAAAAAAAAACAAAACCTTCCACGTTAAAAAAAATCAATATTGCTGTAAATGGTAATATGTTCTTTTAAAACACTGCACTGTAAAATACCACCATTTTTTAAAAACTGTATTTAAATCAGCAAATATAATTATTTTGCAGATATTTGCCCTCATTTAAAAGAAAATTTCTGTATATTTGGAAGTAAAAAATGTAAAATAATTGTTTTTAAATATTATTGTACAGATTTTCCCTGTTTTGTTAAATTGTGATTTTGTTAAATTAAAACTTGCAAAATTACAGAAAAAAGTATTAATTTACACAACAATTATAAAAAACTAAAAAACAAACAAACAAACAAAACAAGCAAAAACTGTAGGTAACGCCCACACTTTAAAAATCTATATTTCTTTAAATGATTATTTGTTCTTTGTACCATTTGACTGTAAAATTACACCATTTTAAGTTATTTAAATTAGCACAAAACTTTTATTCTGTAGATATCTTTATTTGTTAGAAAAATTCTGTATTTCAAGGGTTGAAAAATGATTTAATAAATAAGCAATTTTTATAGACTTTCCCTGTTGGATTAAACTGCAGTTAATATCTGAAGAAGAAAAAAATCATGGGAAAAAATATATTAATTTGCATTATAACTGTAAATAAACAGAACAAAACTGTAGATAATGTACACATTAAAAATCTGTATTTTTACCAAAAGTTAAATCTTTACAATATGTGAACATAAAATCATCCAGTTTACTGCATTTCAATCAGCTAAAAATATAATCATTTTACAAATCTTTGCCATTGTTTTCAGTTTTTTAGTTTTTGGATGTCACAGTATTCCAACATTTTAACAGATTTGTTTGTTTTAACATTTTTAAAGTTTGTTTTTTTTCTACACTAACTGTCATAAAGGATGCTGTTACCAGAGCACAGAACAAACACCAGGCCTTCATCAGGACAACATATAAAATCCTTCATCAGGACACTCTTGGGTGGGGGAAAATAAAAACAATCGACCCTTCAAGGGGACAGACGTCTCTGCCGTCATTCATTCTACTTTTCTACATTTGCGAGGCAGCGGCAGGCAGAGCTGCTGTATCCGAGGAGAGGGGCTGGCAGAGCGGGCGGCCTGGCTGACGACATACGGGTCGTAGCCCTCATACAGAGCCGTCCTCTCTTTGGGACCGGACAGATCGAGAAGTCTCTGGCCGGCTATGTGGTTTCTCGCTGCTTTGGAAACAGGCCAGTACACCGAGCGCTCTCCTTTAAACTTGGGGTGCTCGTGCTTCGGGGCT
Organism: Stegastes partitus; assembly: GCF_000690725.1. NCBI lineage: Eukaryota > Metazoa > Chordata > Actinopteri > Pomacentridae > Stegastes > Stegastes partitus. The sequence goes on along the minus strand of NW_007580096.1, from coordinate 33,572 downwards.
GGAAGGACAAAAAGCAATCGTGTTGAACAGCAAGTAATGTGATCAAAACATTGCATTCTGGGAAGACGGACTTACTGGCCAGTAGCTCTATGTGTGCGGACGCTCTGGAGGGCAGGTGGGTCACAGGTACAGGTTTAGATTTGTGGCTGGAGGCCTCAAGAATTTGCTTTCTCTTTGGCTGGGAAAGCTGGCAAATGCGTGAAGTGGCGACTGCTGTTTGCGTCCCTCGGCTCAACTATAATCACATTCAGGTTATGAATGAGATCATAATAAACACAAACAGTTTCAGTTTGACATCAATCACACAAATAAAACTTGGATTCATTTTACTTAGTCTCCCATTTTTGGCCACATCATGCCACAGGTCTGATGAAATCTGATGGCAATTATAGTTCCCAGACGTCTGCTGCTACAGCCAGGATGATTCATTGTGCGGCTTTAAATGAAACCTCTTAACAGCTCCTGGACGGACTGACATGGTGTTTGTTGTAGGCGTTCATATTTCCTCATGGTAAATGTTTTGTACTTTAGTGACTTAGATCACATTCAGGTGTCCAGTACTTTGGTTTATGACCAAATACCTCCAAAACTAATGACTGTCCCGTTTGACTGCTGTTCTCACAACACTTTTTCTTTATCAGTGACCCAAATTAGCCAAAGTTTCACTACTTTTATCTCAGAAGCATTTCACTGGTGGACCTGCGTGTTTAGTAAATGTCACTATGCTTAGTCAAGGTGGTGGAAAGTTGAACAAGATAATTATCAGCTTGTGAGTGTATCAGTACACCGACTTTACAGAAACAAGACTGTAGACGTCATGTGTGTCCTTTGTGTTGCTGAACAGGTTTGAGTGCCGATACCTCTGAGAGCGAGACTGTCACTTACGTATATTACATTTTGTTAGTTTATCACATGCAAGTGTGTCACAACTTACCAGACTCATATTTCAGGTGTTCTAATAGCTTCTGTTTTCTTAAACTTTCCCTGAAGTTGAGGTTTGGACAGGTATCCAGAGGTGAATGTAAAACCTTTAAGTTCTTGCTTTTTCCTGTTTCTTTGGCTTCCTCATTCCAAAGACATCCATAGCAGTTTACGTGGTGATTCTAACGTGGCTGTAAGTATGAGTGTATGTGTGAGGATCTCTTTGTGTTGGCTCCAGCTTCCCACCATGTCCCGTTACAAAATAAAGTGGGTGCACATGGATGGATGAATTAAAAACTAACCAACAGCTGCTTTCAGGGACATACAAAACCAACGAAACAACAATAGGATCTGTAAATAGAGGCTAGTGACAAAAAGGGTGCACAAAAAAAAAACAACAACTAGACTTTAAGCTCAGGTTTCTGACACCCTGGCTTGTTTTTTTTTTTTAAAGATCTTTGAACACTAGCAGCCTTTTCATGATCTACCACATGTTCAGCAGTTTGTCAGGAAACGCTGTGTGTTGCTCACAGGCAGCAGAAGTGGTCGGTCTGGCTGCCAGCCAGCTGCAGGGGCCCGAGGTTGAGCCAGACGGCGCAGGCGTTCGGATGGAACGGCCCGGAGAGCCCATTCACTCACATCCCATATGGGGGAAACCCTGAGGAGGGAAACAAATATAGAGAGGGGAGAGAGAGAAAACAATATCGTTAATAGGTGCTTTTAGATGTAAGAAGGAGATTAAAAATTAACCACAGCGCAAGATGAAGGCAGAGGAAGGAGGAAGGAAGAAGGCAGGATGGCATGTAGGTAGAACTACACGTATAGGTTAAAAAGAAATGTGACAAGTAGGACATGAGTGGAGGAAAAATCTTTGGGGTTCCCTGTGGAGTTTTCCTTTGTTTACACTGACATGTTGAAAGTTTCTCCGTCCTTAGACATCTGTGCACTTTATTTTTTTCAATCTAAACATCAGGTTAATAATGTAAAACCATCGGCAGGAATGAGAAACACATGACTCAAGTAACAAAACCGGTCCTGCCTAATGAAACAGTGCTCTTAAGCGCTGCTAGCAGTCAGATCAAAACTCAACAGGAAGCCTTTAATGAGTCGGTTTTTCTGTTGATTTAAGACGAATTTCTTGCTTTGGTAAGACGTCAAATGCAAAATGTCAGTGACAGGATGAGGAGGAGCTAAAGAAGTGAATCATATGTACAACTCATACAAAGACAGAGCATCAAAGAAAAGACAAAAAAAGAGTCGATTTATTAGATTTACGTGTCTTGAATGTAGAATTTTTTGCTTCTGCACAAGTCCGACCAGCGAGGGGTTAACTCTGTTGGGAAGAAAAAATCGGTTTGTTAAGTATTAGAAAAACACAATAGAGAGTTGTTTTGTAAATTGAAAACAAAGAAGGAAAGAAACTCAAGGATGTACCTGTTTTGGTGGATCCAGTCCTCTCTGGTGGCAGCTCATCCAGCCAGTAAACAGACCGACTGGAAAACAGAAGAGATTCCCATTTAAAGGGACACGGGGACATAAAAACAGAGACGTATCGGTGTGGGGCGACACTCGGGCCTACCGGTCCGGATGTCTGAGTCGGTTGGGTTTGGGTTGAGCGAGCTGCTGCGTGCGAGTTGCCATGGAAACAGGGGACGCTAATGGGAGAACAAACTGTCCTGATATTGCAAAAATGATTACAGAAACAAACATAACAGCTTACTTTCATATCACTGTGGACACTGTGTTTGTAGATGATGTGGGTTCTAATGTCACATCTGTTAGAAGCCTGTTGATGAGATGCTTAAGTTGTAAAGCAGCTGTTTACGCTAAAACTGAAATACTTGTTTAACCCTCACTGTGCAGAGTTGGACATCTTGAACATCCATCTATACACCACTTAATCCTCACCAGGGTCATGGGGGGCTGGAGTCTATCCCAGCTGACTCAGGGTGAAGGCAGGAGACACCTGGACAGGTCACCAGTCTATCACAGGGCTACTATTAGAGACAGACAACCAAGCACACTCACATTCACACCTACGGACAATTTAGAATCACCAATTAACCTCAACATGTTTTTGGACTGTGTGGGAGGAAGCCGGAGAACCCGGAGAGAACCCACGCTGCACGGGGAGAACATGCAAACTCCACGCAGAAAGATTCCAGTGCCCCCACCGGGACGCGAACCGGCGACCTTCTTGCTGCGAGGCAACAGTGCTACCAACTGCACCACCCTGCAGCCCCACATCTTGAACATTAGAATTGAAAAATGAATTTTTGATATCGCAGCTAGATTGGAAGCTAGCATGAACATAAATTGGAATTGGACTTAAGTGTGCCTAATTTTTCCCCAAAAATCCACATCAGACGACAGCTATTGTTTATTTCTATGACTTATGGTGTGTTTGTTGTTTATCATGCTGAAGGTTTGATCATTCTCTGGTCGGATGTTGTTAAAATTGGAAGACTTGCTCCTTTCGTTTTTTATTTGATATCACTATCACCTGGATATTTCTGGAAACTAGATTTTTGGTCTGACAAAAACTAATTTTCACTACTTTTCTATCACTTATTTCCTCATTGGTTCAACAAGCCAAAATACATTACACCCCTTTCAAACCATTATTCTCATATGAATAGCAGAAACAACAAAACACTTCATTTAGTCAAGAACTCATCACATGCGTAATCCTTTAAAGCAGAACACGTGAATGGCTGATCATATGCTTTCAATATAAACCTGCTTGTTTTGGTCAGCTCAGCGCTACAGTTCTTACCTGTCCTGCACCTGCAGTGGCTTCTTCTCTTTGGTGACACCGACACCTGCTGGTTGCTATGGTATCAGGTGACAACACAACCAAAGATCGTCTGTGTGCGGGACGAGGCGAGATGCCCGAGTCCTCCATCCTACTGCTCTTATGCATATTCTTAAAGACTAAATAACTATAAGACCAGATGAGACACATGCACGTTATGTTGAAAGGTCTCCTCTCTTGTGTTATAGATGTGATCCTGGAACAAAGAAACTCGTACACTGTACAGTTTGCAGAAAAAGAGGCAGAGTGGAGTCTCTCTCACCTGGTTGACATTCAGAGATTAGTCTTAAAGCAACAACAGGTGAAGTTTTAATCCAGATTTTCAACCTATTTGTATTTATAGAATGGTATAATGCCTGGGTGTACTATGTAGAAGCAATGAAAGAAAGCAAACGAGCACAACAACAAAGACACAACACTTTACTATAATCTAACCTGTCCACATACATACATCCATCCATTATCTATACACCACTTAATCCTCACTAGGGTCATGGGGGGCTGGAGTCTATCCCAGCTGACTTAGGGCGAAGGCAGGGGACATCCTGGACAGGTCACCAGTCTATCACAGGGCTACACTTAGAGACAGACAACCAAGCACACTCACATTCACACCTACGGACAATTTAGAATCACCAATTAACCTCAACATGTTTTTGGACTGTGTGGGAGGAAGCCGGAGAACCCAGAGAGAACCCACGCTGCACGGGGAGAACATGCAAACTCCACGCGAACCGGCAACCTTCTTGCTGCGAGGCAACAGTGCTACCAACTGCACCACCCTGCAGCCCTGTCCACATACAGGTACATTGAATCATTCAGCCACAGAAATAAATTCCTGCTTCATATTAGTCCCCTCAAAGTCAACTTAAAATCTAAACTCATGTAAAAGGTGTAAAAAAAAAAAAAGTACTCATCACTGTCAGTATATAAAACAAGATCCTTTCCATCAGTAAGATAAAAGGGTTCAATTACAGTAGGTTGCAATCATTTGCAGTCGACAAAAGCTTTCTGTGACTGTCGAGCTTGTCTCTCATTCAAAACTCATTTCCCATCTACTACCTGGTTATTATGTAGGAGTTAATCATGACATCACTGACCCCAAACCAAAATAACCAAGAATGCAAGACAGGCACGTTCAGTTCAACTCCACCTTCACCCACCTCATGCAAACCCAACATGCACCATCGATTACAAAACCAAACTACACACAGACGGTTTGAAAACAGACAACACCTTTATTTTCAACAGACATTTAAAATCTTATAAAACAGCACAGTAAATAAACTACCAAAGCTTCTTTAATAGTCATAATCACAAAGCCACAAGCTTTCAGTATAATACTGTAGTTATTACTCTCTAAACTAATATTGCAGGAGTCTGTTGCTGTGTGACGCTAACGAGTCGTGTCTGTCCTGACATGAAACCGTCGCGTTGTATTGTTCACACATTAACATGATGAACTGAGAACACTGCGAGGGCACAGCATCATATAACATTCACAGGCCTCTGGAACACACAGAGAGGAGAAGCCCTGCAGCCAGGGTTAAATATGTAGTGTTTGGTTCATGTAGTCACACTTAAAGGATAATAAAAGCGTTGTTTGTAGTCACAGTACAGCTTAAAACGCATTTTCAATCCCCTACATCTAGTTTAAACCCTAACGCTCAACCTTTTGTTTGATATTTTTTTCTGGTTTAAAACATAAAATTCGCATGAAAATAGCTGCTGTGTCCTCTCAAACCTCTACGATTATTATCCTTTAAGTGACTTGGTAGCACACGCTACCTTATGACAGTAATAGAGACAAATCTCCATGCAATATTATATAAATTCTACTTTCTCAAAACACCTCAAGACTAAAGTTTGTCCTTTTCTCTTTGACCTAAAAGTACTTAGCTACCAATCTTATTATCAATGATGGCTGATTTTCAAGAGTCCATGGCATTAAGATGATTCAGTGATGATACCATTTCACAGGCGCATGTTCATGAGGCACTGAGCTCTCTTGTTAAGCTGCCAGTGTAGTTACTGGGATTACGGGGGGGGAGAAGGGAAAAGGGGGAAAGACGGCACCAAACAGTTCAAATCTCTTGTACGCAGTGCAGGTAGAATGGCAGTGAAAAAGCATGTAGGAAAGAGGCAGAAGTAGGTAAATACTGAGTATATATGGTATTCAGTAGCACCAGGAGAAACAGTATGTGTGCGTCAGTGTCAGAGGGTCTGCACGATGACGGGGTACAGCAGGGACATGTGCTCGGCTCCTCTGATGGGCAGCTTGTGTGTGGTGTAGTAGTGGATGACCTCTGGGATGGTGGAGAAGGGAGGGCTGTTCTCCCCGAGCACGTAGCGCCCGTCTGCAGACTGGGTGAACTTCATGTGCATGAAGCCTTTGCAGCTCCTGAAACACAGACAGGACAGATGAGTCTTTGCTTCTTAAACTGGAGTGCGAATTGTGAGATTTACAGAACAAAACGTCAGAGTACGGGAGTCGTGAAGGTACAAAACAAAAACACTTTGGTGTCTCCATCTGGCAGGAATATGTCAAGTTTTGTTCCATAAACATGCAGCACTCTGGGAACAAATGTCCATCCATCCATTATCTATACACCGCTTAATCCTCACTAGGGTCATGGGGGGCTGGAGTCTATCCCAGCTGACTCAGGGTGAAGGCAGGGGACACCCTGGACAGGTCACCAGTCTATCACAGGGCTACACTTAGAGACAGACAACCAAGCACACTCACATTCACACCTACAGACAATTTAGAATCACCAGTTAACCTCAACATGTTTTTGGACTGTGTGGGAGGAAGCTGGAGAACCCGGAGAGAACCCACGCTGCACGGGGAGAACATGGAGACTCCACGTAGAAAGATTCCGGTGCCCCCACCGGGACGTGAACCGGTGGGGACAAATGTGACAAGAAAAAAAAACAACAAAAGCGACACATTGTGCAGTCTTGAGTTCACACACAGATTCATATGAGGTCCTTTTCTTTGTTTTGCTTCATGTACTCAATCCATTCAGTTTTGCTAAATTAAAAAAAACTGTAATCACATAATAAACAAACCATAAAAAAGAAGTGCTGTGAAGGGATCTTTGAATAGAGAGTTGTCATTCAGAAGGTAATTATCATCTGCACTCATTACTTTGACATAAAGTGGTTCAGTTTAACAATATTTTTTGCGAGGGAGTTGACACTTTGATCCTCGCTCATTACGAGTCACAACAGGCCTTTTACATACCTGGATCTCTCAAACGCTGAATTACAAACTTTGGAAGTTTAACACGCTCTACGTCTCATAAACCTAAAGATTCTCTCCACGTATATTCAAAAACACAAAAATATTTTGCTTTCAATGATATTTTTTTCTGTAAAACTGTGTTGCCTGATGAATTATTTATAAAATGACATCGTCTCCTTTCTTATTGTATAGTTTAGTACAATACTTTACACCATATTTAAGTTTAATTACTTGAAACAAGAATGCAGCGTACTTCAGAGAAAGTCCATTCTGAATGGATGTTCAATGCAGGCTTCAAGTAAAGACCAGAAATGGCTGTAAAGTAGGTTTGATGCCTCACATCCTCCTCGCACGTGCATTAAAACACTTACAAATGTTTTAACTTTCAGCACACTAATGTGGAAAGCGCCACCTTCTGTCATCATTTTGCAAAGAGGAGCTCAAATGTCCAGGAAAAGTCACGATGACCAAAATGCAGTTTACAATAAAGGAGGACGTTCCATCTAAACTAAATGCTGCTGAGGCGTTCCCATTCTTATTTACTAGCCGTCTTTTCTCTTTCTAAAAAATGCTGTGTGCGTCCTATACGAGTGCGGTATGTATGTGAGAACACACCCTCTGAAACGTGTTTTCACTTGTGCGCCAAGTATTCTAAATGTAATATCAGTTACTTAGATATTCCCAGAGCTTTGGACCGTATCAAATGGCCTTCTTCAGTAGACAGAATATACTCATGTGCTGTCACTTGACCCGTGTGTAGGACTTTTGCTATATCATGTGTCTATAGTCCTATACTGAGGTTATCTATTTGTGGAAAGAAGTCTTAAAGTCAGTTAAAAGCTCACAAAACAGCATATTAAGTGGATGTTGCATTTAGAATATTGCATGTCCAGGTCTAAAAGTGAAACTCCTCATCTGAATGGCTGTAACGGTTGCAGCTGTTGCATGAAGTCACTGCATCTACAGGTGTGCTTTTTAAAAAACCTTTAACATTGGAAGTGTGATATGCAAACAATCCATGTCTAAATGACCTCCTTCCATGTATCATTTTATCCTCCATTTGCAGCCTTTTTTTTGTATATACTTCAAACTTTCTTGTACTATTAAGAAGATGTGTGCCTCATGTTTGCACCTGGCTTTGATTAGTGGTTAAACATGTCTGCTCAGACTGAACAAATGTGTCCTACACGTCTGCTTCTAGTGGAAAAGACCGATAAATGTGAGATCTACAGTTGTACATATGGGCTTTCAGTGGGGTGCAAGCACTGTGTTTGCTCCGTCACTGCTTCAAAAGAGTACAGATGTGAGGTTAGGAGCAATTCCCACCATGCAGATGATCTCTTTGAAAACAGCTGCTTTCATGCTGGTTATCATAGAGGCGAGAAAAAACACACACACACACACGGAGAGAGAAATGGGGGGTGGGGGCAGGAAACAGCAGCATAAATTAAGTGACTGGGTGGCAACAGAGACAATAGAAAAGCGGTGAACAATTAAAAGTTGCCTGGAGGCTCCAATCTGAGAAGATTCTCTCACCACCCACAGACCACAACAATACCCAAATGAGGGAGAAAGTGGATCAGATAATTTTGGAAACAGCACAGCGCAGTACCGAAGGGAAGAAATCCCCTTTAAGAGACTGACTGATATTTCAAAGGAAGACAACAAGAGGAGGATGTGAGTTTTGTAGTCCAGTTCAGATATTGTTAAAGACACACAGAGACAGGCTAAACAAGCACTGAACAACTACAACTGGCACAGAGATGGAAGAAGCTTATCTAAGATGGAAGATGAGTATATGGTGTATGAATGCTATCTGCAGTGCAGCTGGGGTGACACTATGAGCAGAAGTGTGTACCTGAGGGAGAGCGAGTAGTCGTTCCGGCAGGTCTGGCTGTTCCTCACCAGGTAGGAGCTCTCCTTACACAGAGTCAGTAGACTCTCTGCCTCCGAGCGGCTCAGAGCTCCATGGTACCACCTGCAGGCGATGAAGAGGAAACATGATGGCAAAACACAAGGTTTCTTCTGCTGTGTGAGTCTGCAGCAGGATTGCATAAGCATGTGTGGGATTTAGTCTGTGTGTGTTTGTTTTTATCCTTGACTTAAATATCAAAACACGAGTCAAAAAAAGTGAGATTATAGCAATCAACACTTAAATATATATGAATACAAGGTAAAATATTTGTAGATGTTTTTTTTGTTTTTATTATTTTTGCCCACTCTGTTAAACTACACTCCTGTTGCTTGACATGTTTTATCTTGTTTTTTCACATTTTGTTTCCTTCTGTTTCTCTTTGCATTGCACTTTAATTGAATCACCTTTTTAGATTTTCCCAGCTAACAGGTTGTTTCTCTCTGTCCTCTCATTCACTCCACTTCTCGCCCCTCTGTTTTTCACAAGTGTTGACATTTAACCACATATTGAAGTTGTTTTCTGTCGATGTTTGTGGCTGAAATGCATCACAACCTGCACGTCAAATGACTACCCTGTGGAGTTTTTTGTAAACAACAACAACAACAACAACAAAAACACGTTTACACTCATCGAGATGCCTTCTACATATCTTACGCACTATTTCACTCGCAGTGACGCACTTGAGCTGCTCTTTGTCATCGTTTTCGAGCAAGTTCTGGCAGACGAATTTCCCTGAGGCTGAATAAATTTCCATCTTATCTTATTATTTATTAATTGTGTCTGTAATTTTTTGCAGCCTAATCCTCAGTGCCTTCAGCATCTGAAATGTAAATGTTTGCTTGTTTTCCAACACAATCAACTGAATACCTTTGGGGCCTGGACTGCTGATTTGATAAAACAAGACATTTCCATACAGAAGAACTGCAATAGTCATTGTCACCATATTCTGAATAAACTCCACAGTTGATTAACAAATTAATCAGTACACAAATAAACTGCACTTCTATAGGGCTCCTGCTGTTTTTCAACTGAAAGCAAGTTAAACGGTCTGCAGTTTGTAAGGCTAAGCTGCACACAGCCTGTTTCCAGACCCTTTGTAACACTGACCACATTTATTCAGTGATGTAAACACATCTGGTGTTGTGCAGATGTTGACCTTTGTATGTTGTCTTCTGTGGTGTGAAAGCAGTGGAAGTTAAATCATGGAAGCTGTCGCTACCATGTGCCTGAGACGGCTGTCAGTACAATGGCCTCTCTCTTTATTTTCACTCATATTAGGTTAATTTTAGAGGAAGAAAACAGCTCAATACCAAAGATGGTGAGTAAACAGCAACTGAAGATGATGCAGCCTAAAGGGTCATTGCTTTAATTTACTCGTCTGGCACATAACTTTTAAAAGAAGGTTAAAGACATACCTTTTTAATCAGGCTTTTAATTGAACTTTAATTCTTTTATATTCTTATCATTTCTTTATATTTGCATTTTATATTTGCATTTTATCTTTATGTATTTACTCTTTTAACTTTTATTTTATCTTACATAAGGCCTTTTATTCTTAAAGTTTTTAGTTTTAATTCCAGTGTTTCCTTAGGGGGGTCCTCCACACTGGGGGCTGTGTGCGGTCTGCTGCTGGGGGTTCTGTTTGCGGGTCCTTTCGGCCGGCTGGTTGGGGAGCTCCCCACCTCGTTGGGGGGCTCCCCACCTCGTTGTGGGGACCCCCCTGTCTGCCAGGTTGGGGGTCCGGGCGCTGGCGCCCCCAGTAGTCATGGTCTGCAACTCCTCCTGGTGTGGACGGCCCCAATGGTAGCGTTTCCCAAAATCCCTCAGTGCCATGCCTCTTTTAGTCTCGTGGTGAGTGTGTCTGTGTGTGCGCAAATACATTTATTGTATGTGTATGTGTATGCATGGAGGGTGGGAGGGACGGGTTTATTTTATTTTTTTAAATGTTGTAATGTTTTTAAATGCTTTGTTGTTTTTAAATGTTGTAAAGCACTTTGCGTTGTTGTTGCTGCACATGAAAAGTGCTACACAAATAAAATTTGATTGATTGATATATAATCAAACACAACTACAGTATGTTGAACAAAATGAAACACTGGATATGTGCAAGCTTTTATTCCTTTTCACTTTGGACAACCTATTATTGCACTATATGTCACTTTTTTCTGAACTCTTATTTTTATAAACTTTAGTCTAATTTTGTTATTTTAATTGATTGTATTTTGACAGAATCAGAATAAGGATGTTTTTCGACGTTAGTTGATCACATGTAACTGAAAGTCCTTGCAGTTCAATAAAAGCAACGGCATGCTTTTTCTAAAATACAAAAAACAAAATAATTGAATGACTAGTACGATCACATAACAGATGTCTACTCACACTTGCTTTTCCAGAGGCATGCATGGATCTACTCTCTCTCCCAGGAGAGGAGGAGTGTCTCCCACAAGACGGAGCGTAGTTGAGTCTGATGTGGTAGACGTAGTGCCTGTCTTGGTAAGCCTGGTCTGGTCCGTCTGAGCTCGTGAACGCTCCCTTTCTGCTCCTTCAAATTGAACTATAGCCAGACAGAGAGGGAAAAAAAACAAAAAAAACAAGTTCGTTTAAAGAAATAAGTCCCAGACAGTTGAAGTTCAGAACTGAAATATCAGGAAAACCATTTTACCTGCTAGAGCTTTGGAGATGTTGTCCTTCTTCCACTCCCACGGCTGGTCGTATTCGTCAGCCGGCCTCTCGTCATCCTGAGGCAGCCGGCTCTCCCTGCTGTCTATCAGACCCAGGCAGCCCTCAACCTTCGGAGTTTGCTGTTGGGCTGGTGGAGCAGCTCGATGGTGGTGACGAGTCTTCTCTTCGTACGGGTTATCATATAGCTGGCCCCCATCTCCACTCCCAGACCTGTTAGTCATCATGCTGTGCTGCAGTTCTGCACAGTAAACACAGGGAGTAAAAAAGTGTCAGCAGAACTTAAGACACAGGCACAGTATGACCATTTTAACCCAAACATAGAGCATTAAAAATCAAAATTTGAAGCACTAATGCACCAGAACAAATATAGCTAGGTAGATGGGTGTATTTTAGACCCTTGTCTGCAAGAATCTAAATAGAAACATACGATTTTTCTTTTAAGATTTCTCTTTTATAACCATTTTTAAATCTTTATCTGAAGTGTTTTTTTTTATTCAGCTATTTCCCAATTCTAAATTTTCATCACATGCAACAGCATCTTACACAAGTACCAGATTTTGACCAGATTACTCAGATTTTTCAGCCTTTATTCAAAATGAAAAGTGAATCTTACTACTGATTACTAAAACAGATAATCAGCTATTCAGATTATGAATTCAAGTCCAGGTTTGTGCAACTACTAATTGGCTCTCATTTATCTATAAGATTTAAAATGTACCTTTAGTTTTTATTTTGTTTTTTTAACATGTGCGACCAAGCATGGAGCCTATTGAAATCTTTTCTTAGAATGCAAGTGTTTTTTGGGATGTATGTGAGTTGCTGCTGCAACACTCAAATTTCCAATAACCAGCTTTATTATCCTACAAATTAAGACAAAGGCTGTTCTTTCTGGTTCACCCCCTGTGCTGAAATCATCTGGGAACTCGGCCCACTCAGAGCACATGTCCCCTGGCTGTGACAGGGTGCTCCGTGCTTTTACATAATCCAGGACAGATGCAGCGTGAAGCTTTTACAATTTGCACATCTGCGACTCGCACTGGGTGGTGACTCACTCAACTCCAGTAAGCGCAAATGTTTACATGGCAGAGCATTCTGAGTCACCATGAAAAACACATGTGATGATGCAACCAGCTAATAAACAATTACATATGTTGGCAACTAATTTGGTTAATCAATTATAGTGAATGAACTTGGAAGGTTAATTAAGCAACTGATGGTAGCTGTACTATAAGTAACACCTTTTATTTAGAGTCAACCAACCTGGAAGCGATAAAGCTGTTATGACAAACCTGAAATAATCCTCTGGGCCTCAAATGGCTCCATGTAACTGCAGAAATCTGTTGGTGCAGATTTTGGCTCCCAGTTTGTTCTGCCTCGTGGGTCTGGACGTGCATCAAATGGATCAGAGTAGTCTGTGTCGCTGTCTGATGCAGCTGGTGCAGAGGGAATTACCTTGATAGGGAGATGGAAACAAAAGGCATTACACAAATGAAATGTAAAAAACTAAAGGATATTTGTGTTGGAAGGAGCTAGAAATATAACATAGTACAAGTGAGGAACTGAGATAATGCACAGAGAATGAACAGGAAAGAGAAACAACATAAAAAATGAATCAAAGGTGAAGCAAAAGACAGAAACAATGCTTACAGGTTCTTCTTGAACAGTCACAGGACTCAGAGGGATTTTACAGCGACCAAACTCCTGAGAGTCCACTTTAATCAGTCTGTGTTTCGGTGACACGACTTTCACCTGCACATGTAAACAAAACACTTTCAACAATACATCTGACATCAACTAAATAATTACAAACTGCACTGACACACGACTGTAAAAACATGCATGTCATACCTCCACACCATTAGGCAGCACTGAACCAAAAGCAGGGAAAGAAGGAAGGCTCACTGTAGCACTACAAGAGCTGAAGCCGCCATTCTGGTGCTCCTTGTCAGAGTGTTGGTAGGGGTCCTCGAAATCCAGCTCCTTCTGAGCTCTGTAGGCCCTCAAAATCTCACTCTCAGTGTAATCTGGCCTCGGGGGCTGTGGAGGATCACGCCTGCTGCCAAAGTTTAGGTAGTCCTTCAGCCACTTTGCCATGGATCTGTTAACAAAGTGGTAAACAGATTAAACAGAATAGTTGAGGAGTGCTGCATTTACTGCCTGGAAAGAAAGAAGATGAACCAATACTCAATTAGTTGTCAACTATTATGACAATTAAGCAATCAGTTTGTGTAATTTCCAAAGAAAGGAAAAAAATCTCTGATTCCAGCTTCTTATATGTTAATATTTTCTGATTTCTTTACTCTTCTGTGACAGTAAATGGAATATCATTGGGTTGTAGACAAAACATTTGAGGACATCATTTTTTACTTTTGAAGACATTTTTCAGCATTTTCTGTCGCTTTACATACCAAATAACTAGTTGATTGATGAAGGAAAATAATCTGCAGATTTGTCGACAATGAAAATAATCATTAGTTGGAGCCTGACCTACAATCATATGATTAGTGTTAGACATTTAGTCATTAACTAAACCATTTTTTGATAAGTTATACTGATCCTTATCGTGAAATTGCAGTTCTGCATCAACAATTTACATACCACAAAACACATGACTTAAAGTGATCTGACATGAGACAACTAAGAAAAACTCAAAATTAAAAATAAAATATATACACATAAGGTTGTGTACACATTGGATTTGACACACTTGTGTTGAAACACCCTGAAGAGGCATCATTAGTTGGGTTTACTCAACAGGTCCAGGGGGATTAACTAACATTTTTACACCTATATAACTTTTCTATCAATTTAAAGCAGGAATTGTGTCGGATAGTTAACGCTAACCAGCTAACTAAGCAAGTCTCTGGGACAATTGACAATAGCTACTTAGCATTAGGGGATGAATTAAGGGGGTTCAGTCAATCACTTCTTCAAAACAATGGATTAAAGGTAGAATTTCCTTTCTAACCACCACCACCACCAAACTAAATAGCAGACTAATTTTAATGTCTTTTACTTTAAAAACTTAGCAGTTATCGTAGTGAGCCGTGTTGCTGGTGGTCGCCGCTCTGGAAATATGTCAAAGCTAACTTAGCTAACTTAGCTGGATGTCAGCTAACGTCGAAGCGTCTCAACTGCTAACGTTTACTTCTGCTGCGAGCTCACCCTCTTTTCTTTGCATTGACGGTCACCCGTTCCAGTTATGTCTTTCTGGTTACCATCCGGCGTTTCGTATCGACGCTGTCCGGCCTAAAAAAAATAAAAATGTAAATAGTCCCGAAATGTTGCCTGTGAGCCAAGCGGGTCAGCCAGCTAACGTTAGCCGGACCGGAGCAGACCGTGGAGCAGACTGTCTCCTCCGACACAACACTGGCTGGCACGGCGGGCTGCCTTAAAGGGGAGTGGTCGCATATTTTTGTTGTGTCGACATTAAAAGCCGCAGAGAAATGGCAAGCTGCCAAATCCACACATGCAATCTTGTTGTCTCACACATGCAGCTCCAGCGTTGCACATTGTACAATATCAAAATCATGTTAAATGCATTTTTTTTCTCCCTGCATTTAAAACTATGAGATGGCTTTTTGTGCTGCAAAGCTTCAAACTCCTCACTTGCAGATTGTGGCAAACAGCTGAAACATCTCTTGCATTTATTTTTTGTAGTATTAGCATTTTTAGATTCCGAGGTCATCATCTGTAAAAGCTGGAACTTTTGGGTGCTTGGAAGTTTCTGTCTTCTCCATTTCTGCTGGCATCAGTCGACTTGGAATTATTTCCTCCATGACAGCCAAACATGTTACAGGAACTCTCAGAAACTTGTGAAACAAAAACTAGGCTTTGAAAACACTTAGTGCTAAGTGACTCTGAAAGACTCACTATGAATGAACTGAAAACACTTGCTGGCTAATAATCATTAAATGTCTCGTCTCCAAATATAACAAAAGACTTTGAGTTGTAATGGTTGTGGCAACGTTCCGCTTATGTATTTCCCTGTGACGGTGTGCAAACAGTGCATTCACCTTAACTGTGGCGTCTAACTTGAGCTACAGCTGCTTCCAGTATTTCATGCAGTGTCAGGAATGTTGAAATACTTTGCATAGGAAGTGCAAAATAGCATAAAGTGAAAATACTTGTACCTCAAAAGTGTACTTATTATTATTTGAGAAAATGCAAGTTATTCTGTACTGATCAATACATTTGCATGTGCAGCACAAACACTATCACAGGAAAACCAAACATTTAGTGTCTAAAAAAGGCCACAATTGCATTAATGTTAAGAAAACACCCTTGGAAATGCTTTTACATAAGCTCAAGTACTCAGATTAGTTTGTATTTAACACATGCTTATACTCTTGCTTTTTTGATCTAAACATGTCCTCTTCTTTAGAGGAACACTAATATGAGCATCGCAAAAATCACACTGTTAGACGTAAGAAAAATGTCATCAAAACATGTCAGGTGCAAAGGAGTAAACAGATTTTAATAAACACTAAAATATACAGCGGACACTTTCACAGGGCAGATTTGCCTCATAGATTCAAACATATTTTTCAAGGTTAAAGTCTCAAGAAAAACAGGTTTATTTTTCAGTGGATCTTCTAAAATTGTTCTTGTTTTACTGGATTTGGGCTGCTGACAATAGGATCTCTGCTAACAACCACCCACCAACACCCACTAACTGGTTCATACAGGATTTCATTTTCTGTACAATATTACAGAAAGACCCATATCATTATGTTCCTTTCTGCACCACTTATATAATTGCGTGTCAGTCACTCATGTCATCTTCTCCTCATTCGCTGTCATTGCTGTCACTGTCTGAATACGCCCCCAGCAGGCTGAGAGATGACGAGCCGTTCTGTGTGGCGACGGGTTTAGACGCATTAGTGGAGTTGGCCGTCGGTGCCTTTGAATCTGTAAAGCAAGATAAACAATGAGTTCTGAATCAAAAGCAAACTTTTGATTAAAGAACAAGCAGGACTATTAAATATCAAACACAAATAAAGGATATAATACCTCAGACTTCAAAAATCACTAATAAACTGTAAGAGATGTGTTACCTGACTGAGAGGTGGGAGCAGCAGTCGTCACCACTGGACTGGGTTTGCTGACCGTCACTGCAGTTTTCTTTCGTACGACCAGGGAGCCGAGCGCTCCTTTACTGCCCAGCGTCCCGACACTCCTCTCCCAGCTCTCCGTCTTGGCTCTCTTCACTCCTGCAGCTGAGGCTCCCTGTAGAAAAACAGCATGAGACAATCTACTATTTCCTGCTCACAACATGGCTTCTGTTTAGTTTTTTAGTATCTGCCAGAGTACAGGGAAGCTTTTAGAAACCTGTTCAGTGTTTTTCAGCAATCACCACTCATTGTATTTATGTTGTTAGTGGTGAACTCTGCCACTCTCACATGAAACTTAGATTTCCTTGGATTTATAGAGGGGATAAATGCATTATGACAAACAAAACAAAACAAATAAAACATTGTTACACATGGAAAACATGTTGGCTATAGGATCTTCAACATGTCATTGGAGTTTCCCTCATCTCTGTCCAAGAACTTTTCCAGAGCTGCTGCAGGAGCAGGACACTGAACATTGTCACGGACTCCTCACACTCTCTTCATAAACTGTTTGAACTGCTGCCATCAGGCAAACATTTTCGGAGCATTAAAGGAAGAACCTCCAGAATGAGCAACAGCTTCATTCCAGAAGCTGTCAGATGCTGAACTGCTGATCCAGATATGCAAACACTTGTTTATTTAAATTGCTTTAAGTTATTGGTTCCTGTAGAAACACTCTCTCTCATCTTGCCTGTACCACTGTGTATGTACAGCAAAATGACAATAAACTTGACTTGATTTGATTTGATAATTTGATGTCCGAATAGAAATTAAAACTGGATTCAGTTTAGAAGACATAATCTGCTCTTGGCAGTATATTTGGGCTGCTGTTCTTCATTTGAAACTCTGTAATAAGAGACAACAATGAGTTTCTTTTGGGAGAAACTTGGCACCGGATTTGAAAGTCAGTGTCATTAAAACTGTCAGTGTGTTTGTGACAAGGACAGTTCTGTATTTAAGGGGATAAAAGTGGTGAATGTGGTCGACCACAGTTGCCAAAACCTCTAACAACCCTAGCTATAATGTATAATAATGTGTTTTTCTGATCCCACCCCACATTCAAAGGGTTACCTGGCCACAAAAATACCAAAATGAGCTTGGCCTTAGCACACTGGACAGGCTACACCTGGCTGTCAGGTTGGCAGATACGTGAAAACAGAGTCCTGCATACTTATCACAAAGTTTAGGGCTAATGCCAAAAGATATTTGCCAAAAAAAAAACTACAAAACAATACATAGTCCTTTTTTTAAGTCTGTGTAGTTTTGAAAGCGGATGATTTTTAAATATTGCAGGGATTACAGGAACAAAAAGGCACAGCCACAGTTAGAAGAAGAGTTGGAAGTGACAGGACTGAAATCTTAAGGATTATGATCAAAGAACCTTGACAAATATTAGACATTTGAACCCAATCACTCCTGAATGTGAGTGGTTATACACACCTGTGCCTCAGGTGGTTTGTCAGTAGTGAGGATGTCTGTTGGTTTGTCTGAGCTGGACGTCATTGATTGTGCGCTGCTGCTCTCCTCTTCGCTTTCTGAATCAGAGTCGGAGTCTCTGAGTCTTTTCACAAGGGCTCGGTCCAACATCTCTCTGTGAAACAAGCCACACTAATTTATTGACTATTCCTCAGAATTTACACAGATTATTAGAACATGTAAAAAACAACATTTGAGCACACAGGCAAAAGTCACAGTTAACATTTATTTATGCAATAATCTATCTAAGCACTAACTTAATTGTGCAGCAGACGTGACATAATACAGTTTAACCATTGTGTCATTTTTTTTTTTTTTGCAAAACGTTCACACTTACTTTGTTTCACGTTCATCTTCTTCTTTCTCTCTTTCCTTCTCTCTTTTCTCAAGCTCTCTGTACTGGCTGATCATTCCCTCGTAGTCCACCTGAGCCTGCCTCTGGTTCAGCTCCTTCAGCTCCTGGAGGTTCTCCAGAACCTCCATCTCCATCTTGGAATCCTTTGTGCGGTTCTCCAACACCTGGTTGAGGTTTAGACAACCATTAATGCTTCATTCCTAGTGAGAATTTAACTAAAAAAGAAACCAGTAAATTACTTAAACACTGACCTTCATGGGGTTGTTGAGTTCCTCTTCTTCCCTCTCCTCTTGGATTCTCTTCTCCTCTTCCTCAATAAGTTTCTCTGCCTGGAAGTTTCGCGTTGCACCATGCTCCATTGCATAGTCTGTGTTCTCTGGGTCAGTCTATAAAATCAACAACAGATAATAAAGTGTGAGAAATTTTTCTATAACACTAGAGATGTCTCCGCCAGAAAACCACACAAACACAGTAACAGCATCACACAATTCTGTGATAGTCAAAGCATTCACACTCACCTTAAATGTAATCTCAGCAAGACACCGAGTACATTTGATGTAGAAACGGAAGATTGGCAGTCCCATGTACAACTCATTCTGAACAGTCTCTTTACGTGCATTGAACTTCTTTCCCTTGTAGATGTACTCGCCACATGTTTTACACCTGCAAATGAACAGAGAAGCAATGATGACGACACCAAAGCTACAGAACTCATTTACAGAGGCAGAAAATTATCTGTCACCAAGAACCAGCCCCAGTTCTATTATACAAATAAGCAAAATGTAAGAAACTAAATTTTCCTTCACATGAAACAAACCAAACAAGACCTGGATATATTAATTCAAACACCCAATACTATCTGAAAAAGCAGCAATGAGACCAGACAGATTAATCTTTCAACATCTTGGGACCGTTTCAGAAATCAATCTTCTCATTTTAACACATTATCTCTTTGGCTAAATCAAACTCAACCTGAAATTAGTCACGATCGCCATTTAAAAAGAGAGTTTCACCTGAGCCTTGCTTTCACAGACAACGCAAAAAATACAAAGACAGCATTATGAGTTTAGAGAGGATGACTTTGTATGAAGCATCTCATCCATGCATACCTCGTAACATTTCCATATCACTTTCATCTAAGCTCATCTAATCTGCAGCACCACATTAACAAATATGACAAGTATGTAAAGGCAATGGTATTTTGAGTTGTGTGTAGTGATTTAGGGAATACGTTTGCCACATTTCAGCACCAATATTCATCCAAAAACATCACTGAAAGCAAAAGTCCGTGTGCCGAATCACAACCCGCCTTCCTCACTCACTTTGCTTGACAACTTCAAATCTATTAGGCCACAAAATGAAATAGCCGCAAGAAAATTTCACTGGGACAAAAGTGGAAACTAACAGATTTTTAAGCCTCACAAATAGTGATGTCATGTTTGATATTATGCACTATACATCACTTGATGTATGTGTATCATGTCTCGCGTGATTGACAACTATCGCGTTCTTACCGCGGCTCTCTCCGGCAATTCGGCCGTGAGGAACATTAACGGAGTGAATGAATGAGCATATGGATGACTAGAATGCCGTCACTTTAACGGATGAATATATGAAGCAAGCAATGTTCCACGTCCCATCTCTGAAAATGGCTACTGTCAGACACTGGTGAGACAAACATACCTCATATTGAATGGAGCCATCAATCTGACCACATACTGACGATCTTTGGGGAGTTTAAGCTTGGGGATTTTGGACGGATCGAAATCCGGAGGGTAGTATTTCTGTGGAGAGTAAAGCACGTGAAGTCGGCAACTGTAAGCAAAGCTAGCAGTAACGTAGAAGCACGTAAACAATACAGTTTGTAAGATTTGAAGCTAACATAAGTATTTTCTGTAAGTCCAGTATGATTGATAATATCAAAGCTATTAGCTAAGCAACATTACAAACTGTTAGAAACACCTCAGTTAGCTACAATGCTAACGTTAGCTTACTTAGTTACTTCAGCGCATACGCTGTGGGTAACTATTTTAAATTAAACCAACATTAAATTGGTCGTTCGTAGACTTACATTCAAGACTTTTCTTTCAGACATTGTTGCTTTGGCTAGAAAGGCGCCGCAGAGAAAGAAACGTTGGAAGAAACCGACTAAGCTAATCCAAAACACTGCTGCTAGTACGTTGCAGTGTAAACTTCCGGGTGCAACACTTATTAGTTTCCGTCTGTCAAACCGTGCTGCTGCCCCCGAGCGGAAAACGTTAGTTCCTACAACAACATTTTCTGTGAAGGCGTATAAGATGAAGGAGAAGAGCAAACGCTCAGCCAGAGGGAAATATAGGCTATAAAAACACAACTAAGTGTTGGTAAAAGTGAAGATTAATGAAATGAAGAACTTCTTAAACAAATACATTATCATCTATTTATCAACGTTTAGGCCATTTGAACTATCTGTTTGCCTTCATGTAATATGCATATGGAAATATGTAATCAATCAGTAAAAACAAAAAAACACAAGGTTAAAAAACATTGTTTGTGTGTGTGTGTGTGTGTGTTTTTAAAATACATCTTGACTGAACTATTATTTTAGGTTATAGTGCCTGCTTAGGATCTTATTGTCTAATTTGACGTTTGTTTTCTTTTAAAATACTTTGCAGCTTTGTTTTTTTTAAATGTGCTAGATGAAAAAAAAGTTATCATTATCCTTATTAGACAAAATATGATGAACAGAAATTGTATGAGATTCAGGCAATTATGATACATCGATGGGCCTCTGACACACAATGGACAGAGCAAAGAATTTTCTTAAAGTAAATGTATTCTGTGACATTTCTGTTGCTCTCAAGACCAGCTCTGTTTGTTTGTAATTCCCGTGTAGTGTAATAAACTGACAAGTGGACTGCAGATCACTGCCTCTGCTCATTTTCCTCTTCTCAAGTGTATTAGAAACATTTTGAATTATTCAGTGAATGTGGTGGTCATAAAAATTCTGCATCACAGTTGATATTCTGGAGGATGATAAACAAAAACCGGCTTAATATTCATAAACAACCGCCTGTACGTGAGCTGCTGGTGAGATAATTTGTAAGTAAAAACAGACTCTTTGACTTGTGTTTTAAGTATTAAAGTTTGTATTTTTGTTTGAGAGTGTGACAAAATAATACTATAGCAATCCCATTTAACAATATGTTATAAATTAGACTAAAGTAACAATATATGCACATGAAAGAGGTAAATAATGAAGTAACCCAAAGCCAGGAACAGTACTAGTTTAGAATATGATTAGAATACTGCAGTACACACTGTGTGTTGCTGACAAAAGATAAACCAAAGCAGTACGTGCTATGAGATCCCAAACTAGGGAGGGATTATTAAAATGTGCTGCAGCTACAGCATGTTTTAGGTCAGGACTGCCTCTCCTTACTGAGTAAGTGTAAACCAATAACAGGCTCACGAGAGAAGTAAAGAAGCTGGATCTCATCAGGAAAGTGCTCGAGTCACCATGGAAATCATTTTAGGGAATGACAATCTGCATTTGCAGTGAGGTATTGATCATTTTATGGTTGGTCATTAGGGGTGAAAAAGAATCACCACTCTCAAGACAAGGGGTTGAAGTAAAATGACTGTCAGTATTTATATTCTTCTTATCACACTACCTATGGAGGGGCTGGTTCTCTCTGTTCTAGATGATTTGCAGTACCTTGCATAGGACTGTATCACTCTTTTTTCCCTCTTATCCATCATAGGAGTGAAGCTCTCTGTGGCGTGAGTGTAACTTCCTGCATCAGCAGCGTCTCCCTCTAAGAACTCCCATTCTCACAGACTATTAGCCGCCTGGAGAAGCAGAAAAACAATCCTCAGGATTTTTCCATCAATCATTTAAAAATGTTAGCCCCTTGAAACCTGGTGTCTGTAATGTGAATTATATATCATCCAATTCAGGTAAAAATCTATTTTTCCATCCTTGGTAATAACATCTAATACTGTGAATAGATTAAATATCCACAGACAGTCTATTATTTTGTAACTGCTGTGCAAAATTCCAGCTTCACTCTGGGTCATTTTCTGCACATTAAACACAATGAAAAGTGAACATTTTCCTCTTTTTTAATTTTGCTACATGCATTATGTTGCAACTGTTTTACATGTTTAGATTCACATCCAGCTTGTTCCTAAATGCAATCTGCAGCAGCTATTCCAAACATATAACTGAAGCATACAGAATTGTTTTCAGCGAGAAGCAGAAGAAGGAGAGCTGCAACAGATGGTAAACCTCCACGCAGCACTGATCTCAGGAGCCTCTGAGATCACAGAAGCCTTGTGGCGAATTTTCCAAGATATCTGGAACAAGCTACCTGCCAAGTAGCTTGAAAAGCTGATGACAACTGGTGCTGTTTTAAAGGCAAGTCAGTTTATTGTATTCTTTTCTTATGATCAGCAGTGACACTATGCATCTGTCATGTCAGTGTCATAGACTGTTTTTCAGTTTTAGTGTATGAATGTGTTAAAATAATACATTAAAAAACACACTTTTTAACTATATTTTCCCATTGCATTAATCCAACCTGAATGAGCCATAAGCCTTAGATGTATTGACCGCTGCCCTGTTTTTAATCTGTCATTTTCAGGAGACAGAGGAGGAGATCACGACCTGCGGGGAGGATGAACGGCCTCTCAGGGTGATAGATCGGTGATGTGGGATCTCTGACATGTTTAAACAGAAGCCCGGCAGCCACACGCGTGTACCTTTGAGGGTGAGGGTTATTCCTACAAAAGGAAATTGGATCTTGATAACAGATTGGTGTCAGCGTGGGTTAACCTGAGGGCTGACTTGGGCTTTATTGAACAGCAGCGACATAAGAAGATGGGCAGAGTAGACCAGCACACATAAAAAAAACATGGTTCATAAGTGAATTTTATTTCATATTTCAGACAAACAGTGCAATTATTTTGTCATCTGGATTTGACAGATTCAGAGTTTTTGTTCAGTGAGGCTTTTATGTATTTGTGGTGACTGATTGTGACACATCAAGCCGACTCATCAGTGACTCACATGTATGTTTGAGTGAAAAGACTCAATGTGCAAACAATAAGGCATACATTAGGATTAAAAAAAGGCCCTTTTGGTGAGAATTCACTGGGATCTGTGGCCCAACTGGAACAAAAAACACTCAAGGAAAAGAGTTGGATTTCTACTCAGCCTATAGATTACTTCAACAAATGTGTTTTATCAAATATAACTCCACCTTTAACCATCAACCTTCAACCTTCCTGTTAAAGACACACAAGGTGCTGACCAGTCAAAGCTCCCATGAATATTTCAGAGGCTGGCTGATGTCAACAGCGCCTATAAAGACAGCTTGTTTTTGGACAGGAGACCCCCAAAGCCGCCACACGTCCAGGAAGCTTTTTTTCCCCCCCAGAAGAAGAGAAGGACTCGTCCTGTTCAGGCACCATGGTCAGCGCACGGACTCTCCTCCTCGCCGTCACCTGCTGCTGCGCGTCCCTGTGGCTCGTTCGCGCAGAGGACTCCTCACTGGAGACGCGCTCGTTGGATTTCCCCCTAAAAAATCAGCAAGAGAAAGACCTGGTGAGAGGTTTTATGTAGCTGTATGGTTGGAAAAGTTATCCTTGTTCTAAGCCACAATCAGTGGAGATTTTACAGTAATACTGTTGCCAGAACTTTAAGTAGCTACATGGATAGTTTGTCTCCAAAACAGACTCGTTTTGTCTATTTTTACCTGCTTAACTTCTCGCATTTGTTTTTCTGTGCAGATTGACGCGCTGCAAGAAGTTCTGGAGAAGCTGAGGAGCAAAGAGATGCCCTTAGAGAAAAAGCTGGGCTGGCTGCCTTCGGTAAGTAAACCAAATAAGAAATACTGTGTTTCTGACAACACTTCAGGACGAATTTATCAACACACAAAAAAGTGACATAAACGACAAGTATCTGTAAAATAATGTAAACATTTTTTTTGTAGAATATTAAAACTGTAATTTTACAGGCATATATTGTAAAATTACAGATTTCTGATGTGGATGTTATGTACAGTTTTTGTGTCTGTGATTTATTTATTTTTCATTTTTTACAGTCAACATGCAAATATATGATTAAAAAACTGTTTTACTAATTTTACTAAATATTACTATATCTGTAATTTAACTGGAAAACACATTTTATTTCAAATAAAGGCAAACATCTGTAAAACAATATTTTTTTTCTGATTTTAATGCAGTAAAAATAGTGTAATTTACAGTCACACATTTTAAAGGAAGGAATTACCGTTTATAAAAATATGAAGTTTTGATGTGAACATTATTTACAGCTTCTGAATGTTTATACAGTTAAATTAAGGTAAATCAATACTTCTTTGTGATTTTACTAATTATTATCTGTAATTTCACTAAACATGGAAAATCTGTAAAATAGGAGCAAATTGTTATAAGAAAAGTAAAATTCAGTTAAATGGTAAAATTTCATTTTTTTGCAATGAAGAAATGAAGTGTCTCTAATTTTGCTAATATACATAACATACAGACACTTTTTAGTGATGTTCTCTGTGGTTCAAAACCCTGTAATTACCTTTTAGGATTTTATTTGTATTTAGTCTTTTGGTAAGTTTTGTCTGTATGACTTTGCAGTGTAATGATAATTTAATGTTATCTTTTCAGTGTGACGCAGGGGAACCGTGCGCCGTGCGTAAAGGTGCGCGTATCGGCACCCTGTGCAGCTGTCCTCGAGGGACTTCCTGTAACTTCTATGTTCTCAAATGTTTGTAAAGGAGAGAAAAAAAAAAGGCAATAGAAGTGGAAGAAATGACACCGGAGTTTGAAGTGGTAAAAAATGATGAATGTGAAACATGACAGGGAGGCCTGCTACTGTTGTTGTCTCTGTAGAAAAAAAAACTAAAATACGATGTAAAATGTGACATTTTTCTTTTAACCTCGACTGTTCTGAATGTTCTCTGTTCATGTCACGGGAGGAGTGATATGGGTGGGATTGTGGCTACTTGTACTTTCTGAATGTAGTTTTGATCTTAAATGCTGTTTTTTTTTTCAGTTTGTTGTTGTTGTTTCTGTTTATGGAAAAGATTTATTTGTAAGATGAAAAGGTCAATAAATGAGTCTAACTTTTAAACCCTGTTCTGTGTCCACAACTGTTACAAAGGTTGGTTTAATAATTTATTAGACATGCATCACCAACGAGCAGCTGGATTTCATTTTTTCATAAACATCACTTGTTGGTAATTCGCTTTGATTAAATTTCTCCTCCAGACTTAAGGGAGGACGATTAATAAAAATATTTATCGATCCCTTCGCCACGTGTCATCAATAATTCAGCCTCATCTTATACATCCTCTGATGCACGACTGCATTCCAGCGCAGCAGCTGTCATCTCCCTGTAATATCAGAGGCGCTGTCAGCCTTTTTTTTTTTTTTTTCTTTTTTTCTTTTTGTCAATGACATCACATCCAAGCGCAAGTTTTCCAACATGGCGTCCAGCCGGGTGCTGGAGAGGGAGGTCCAGGAGGAGCCGAGGCGCGCTGCGACCGCAAACCTCGACTTCTGCCTCCACAAATACTCCCTGCTCATCATTATCGGACGGACGGCTCGCCTCAGACAGACGGACCACATCAGCAGGGACATTGAACGAGGTAGGGTTTCTTTATTTTATTATCTCCACCCAGTTCTTCCAGCTATGCCATTTTTCCAATTTATAAAAACAAAAAAATCAGATGTCTGCAAGTTCTCGTCGCTGAAATAATCAGAGGGGGGCTGGTACACTGACCACATTGCAGTGTTTATGTAATTTTCTCACATCCACCCTACTGACCGAGGATGCGTCATCTGGCGATGCTCCACCACCATCAGCACCACCTCGTCCCTCCGGGCACATTGTAATTAAAAGCAGTCTGGAGCTGCCGGTTTGTCTTTGTGCCTCGGTTTGTCGTTACGTAAGCTTTTGTGGGAATGTTGCAGGAGGTGTTCAGTCAACACACAGACACTTGTGAGCGATGGTCCATTAACCTTTGTGCGTTTCTGTGCAGCAGTCACTGTGCGTACAGAGACACTGTAGGTAGTAGACAGTGCATGGCCACAATGATCCGTCACACTCTGTGTTGTACTGCTGTGCTGGCTGTAGATGTAAATAAGGAAGGTGCATTGAAGTGCATGTAATTCATGCAAAGCAGGTCAGATAGGGAAATTAAAGCAGGGGTGCAAAGATAGATAGCAGAAAAACAAATGAAGACAGAAAGGTGTTTAGCAGTACAGCTAACTGGGCCAATTAACATTTCATTACTGTCTGCTGAAAGCCTCCAAAATGTCATCAAGTTTTCATGAGCAGAGAAAAACACGCCTGTTTTCAGCTTTTTGGCAGTGCATTTTTTATGAAAGCTCATATGTGTTTGCAATTAAACATTTATTTTCATGATCAGTTTGTTATTTTTTTTGATAGTTTTGTCTACAAAATGTCAGACAAATGCATCTTCAACTCCCCTTCATCGTCCAAACCCAAAAAATGTTCAGTTTGTTTTAGTGTGTGTGAAGGAAAAACATCAAATCATCTCATCTGAGCAGGTAAAACAGCAACTATTTGCCAAATTGATCATTAATGGACTCATTTAATCGTCTTGTAGATTTAATCCCATGATTCATTTACCTTAAAAAGTGCATAAAGTGTCCTTTCAACCCATGAAAGAGCGCCTGATCCTTTGGTTATATCTGAGTTCGATTTGCTTTTTTAGTTTGCATGCATTATATCATGTGTTTGGTGCAAAATTACCCAACGTACATACACACCAAGAACATACTGAGCCCATATTTACACAAAAAAGGTTGATAAACTATTTTTTTCATCACAATAGAAGAACCTCTTTAAGTGGAGGGCTTTTTAGAATTTTGAAATGGTCATAGTATGTTTATAAGGTTAACTTTTAGGCAGCAAATAGTGTGTAAAGCAGCTAAAACTACAGGCAACAGACTGCTTACAGATGTATTAGGGTGTGTTATAATAGAAGCCACAGTGTTTGTACCACATGATCTGTATGTGCAAAAAATGAAGAAGAAAAAAAGAGTTAAGCACATGTATTCTGTTGTTTAAGATGCACTCTATTGATTCTTCACTGGATAAATTTACATGTTACAGCAGCTGGATATAGATTAGGAACAAAAGAAGCAGGACATGAATGACAATAGTACAGTAAAGCTCAGAATAAACAATAAAGGTCTCATAAACACAATATGCAATTTACGTATGGACATGTACAGCTTAATGAGTGTTACAGAATACAGGAAGCTTTTATTGCCAAGTGAGCTCGAACACACAAGGAGTCTGACATGGTGAATGAAACTGTGGTGCTCAACAACAAGAAGAAGACGGGCAATAAATATAGAAATCTAAATCTACAAAATTCTAAATAAAATATTATATGTAAAGTATAAAAGTACTATGTAAATAAAAGGTGCTGTGTAAGGGAGTGTTACCAACAGTGATGACATTTGTGCGTTACAACCTTTACATATTTTTTTAGTTTGGGATGTGGGTTGTTTACGACGTTGCACTTTATTTGACATCATGCACCTTCATGCCGTCAGGTATTCGGTCATGGGACGTGGACTTAAAATCCTGTAACCTGAACCTGTACCTACAAGAGTTCCTCTCCCACCACACGGCGTCCTTTAAAGGTGCGGGTAAGAAATTCTTGCGTTAATTTATCCTCTCAACACTCACTGGTCCGAATATGAGCCGTGCAAAAACTGTATTTCTAATGGTGTTGGCCCCCAACAATGCGTCGTTTCACAGAACAAAGCGTGATGATTCAGCTTCTTACTTAGTTCCTTTGACGCTGGTTTCTTACCTTCTCTGTCATACTTGTTGAATGGCTGTGTGCCGCAGACTACTTTCACTGTTTTCACCGAGCTTTCAGTCTTTTTTTTTAGTAAAAATGGGGGTGAATGTTAAGAGGATACATGATCCTTCTTGCCCCAAACTCTTTGACCCCTCAGAAAGCCCCCATCTCCATGGTAACACTCCACCTCAGCCCAGAGGAAGGAAGGAAGGAAAGTGGAGGAGCAGTTAGAGTAACAAGGGTGGGACCTCAGGACAGAAAACAATAGAAACCTGCAGCCGAGTGGTGCCACCTCTCTTTCTGTCTCTAGATCCTTTTAGTATGCAGAAGGCAACTGAACAAAATGGTAGAAAAACAGGCAGACAAACATCAGTGTCAGTCAGTCGTGTTACAGCCGAGCTGTGGGGTGATGAACACAGTCAGGGAGCAGACATTTCTCTTTCAAACGAGGACAAAGTGGCACACAGAAAGGTTGCCTGTTCTGGTAAATACTGCAGTGAAAGCTGTTCTTAATAAGAGCTTACGTGTTATTTTGGCTGTCAAGGTTTTCCAAAATGGAGGGATTTGACATTTTCTGTGAGATGGAGAGTGCAGTGATGGGGATGCATTTTGGGAAATGCATTTTTTCACATTGCTGCCAAAAGTTAGATGAAAAGATCGATATCGCCGTCATGCCTTCACAGTGAATATGCAGCTGAAACCAGCAGCTGGTTAACCGAGCTCGACACAAAGCCCCAAAGCAGAGAGAATAGTTGTCTTGGGTGTGACAAAATACACCCAACGTTATCTGTCAAGCTCACTATTTGCATTCTTTTTATTCAAATTGTTCAAACGGCACATTGAGTTTTCACTCCAGGAAGTCACTGCTCCCGGCCTAGAAATAGACCGGAACAGGCGTCGATGGATTATTGGCCCGGTTGAATATCAAATCCAATAGTCAGCATTTGTCCAAGCATTGGTGTTGTTATTTTTAAAATAAAAGAAGAAAAGATTCCTGAAAAAACAAATGAATTTCTAAACCATGTGTGCAGTAACAGCCTGTCAACGCTGACGGATGGATCTTGAAAACTCCTTTAATAAAACATGTATAAATGTAACACACAAACGCATTTCAACAAAGCTTTGTGTTGGAGTCATTTGAAAATTTGACACCAAAATTTTGCTGCAAATATAAATCCAATCCAAATATCTGCTATCCGTCTCCTAAATGAGTAATAGTTGTTATCAACTTTTAGAAAATCAAATGGCCGCTTGTCTGGCATATCAGTCTCCATAAAAATGTCCCTTTACTTTGTGTTAAGATTAAACAATGAAAATACCAAATTGTGAGCTTTTGAGGTACCAAAAGACTGATTGTGTCACCTTAACAAAGAGGTCAGTTGTTCTGCTCATTCCAGTCTTAATGCTAAGTTAATGCTAATGCTAAGCTTCATGTTTAATGTAATGAAATTAGAGGGATACTGATGGAAAAGGAAAGGAATCAGCATATTCTCCAAAATGCTGAACTGTATCTATAAACGTAGAATCACAGTGTGCACATTTCAGCTTGTGCATACCATCACATCACAAGACACAAAGGGAAAGATGTAATTCACTGAAATATCCAGTTGGAAGAATGGCTGCTTGTTTGCCTTTGTTTACATGGGGACAAAGAAACTTTTCTTCATATTTGGGTCATTATTTTCTGGTCGGCTGTCTGTCTCTGTATCCTCGGACATTCATGCACTTCCCCTCAGACTGGATTTCCTTTGCAGATTGAGCAAACTTGGCATCTCGTCTTCAGACAGTCTAACCGACTCAGCTGTTCCACTCTTCTTCCTTCCTCTTCTCCGCTCAGTGAGTCTATAAGCCGTCCGGTTATCCCAGTTCACTTTCGCATTCGGCTCCCTTCCCGGTCGCTCGGGGCTCCTCGGATCTGTCGGCTTGTTTCACTCAGCTCTGACTTTCCACATCTCCTGTTCCTGCTTCCCTTTGGATGTCTGTCCTTCTCTTCCTCTCTATTGTTTTCTTCTCTCTCTCTCTGTCTCTGCGTCTTCAGGGCAGAAGTGTCTGCGCCACTGTACCAGAGTGTTGGACACTCAGGTGCTGATCAGTCCGTCTCAGGAACAGGTTCATTCAGAGGTAAAGGGGATAAAAGACGTGTAAAGGGGTTACAGTGAGGCAGTGGTGTGATTGTTTGAGTTTTGTTTTATCTTTCAGAAAGTGTTTAGTGATAAAAAAATCAACTAAATTTCAGGTTTTGTTCTAAAACTGAGCTGGAAATGTTATTTAAGAATATTTTAAAGCAGTTTGAACAGGGATTTGACAGACTAACATGATTTTCACATGGCTGCAGATAATGTTATTTAAAAAAATGAAGTGTTTTCATGTGATTCATATGAAGTCTGCAATTTATGTTCCTCACAAAATAGTGAAACTTACCCATCACAATTTTCCATAATGTCTTCAAAGGACTTGTTTTGTCCAAACAAAAGGCCAAAACTGTAAGATAATGAATTCACAATTACATAAAACAGCCCAGCTCGATGGTTTTTGGTTCTAAAAATGTTGAGAAACTTCTGCACAGCTCTAGTTATGTTTTCACTGTGAAGTTTCGTTTTTGTTCTAAAAGTGTTGAGAAACTTCTGCAAAGTTCCAACAATGGTTTCATTTTTGTTGAAGTTTCGCTTTTTGTTCCCATGATGTTCTTCTTAAAGGGAATGTTCTTCAAACATTTTTTGAATGTAGCATTGAGAAAGCCCTTCCTTTGTCCTCGTGTAACATTTTGGGAACATTTTATTGAAGAACTTCCTCAACCTCCCCAAAACATCCAGAGAACATTGCAGGCAAAATGTTCTATATTTGTTAATATGTTACATTACAGGAGCGTTTTCTTAAACACATTCTGTCATCTGATGCCTTTAGAGGATTTAGAAAACATTTTTTGAATGTTTTTTTTTTTCTTATCATGTAACATAATCTGACAACATTCTCCAAACATTCTCTAAAACATGTTATTTAACTTTTAAGCTCACAGGAACATTACTTCAAATGATAAATATCCTTAATACGTTCCTGGAACATTAGATCAAAACATTTTTTACAAACATTATTAGAACTCACAGGTAATGTTTGCCAATGTTGTGGAAACATTCCCTGTCTTTTTTTTTTTACTCTTTAATGAGTCCTGCCTTACTCCTACATTTTTCTCTCTTCAGTGATATTTATTTAATTCTTCTGTACTGCTCGTCCGTTAACGACTGATTTTTTTCCCGCCCTGGTCAGGTGTTCGCTCTGCTGTCCAGGGAATCGGCTCACAAGCTGTTGATCTTGGCGGGTCTGAGTGAAGAAGAAAGTGGAGACCTGCTCTTTCACAAAGGACTGTTTTCACCACACCAGCTCAAACAAATCATTACAGAGCAGGTATGATGTCTCCCTCTGGTTTTTATCGCCTTGTCTGTGTTTGTATGGAGTATTAAATCACTTATGAAGGAATGCTCAAACTTAAAGATGTGGATCTGAATGCACAAACTTAAGCTAAGAAGAAGAGAAGAACACCTGCGTAGCTGAATGACCTGAATATAGAACCAGTACCACGACAGAACTGTGTTTCAGCACAATCACAGCTATAAATCTCAGTTTTCAAGCTGACAGAACCAACGTTGCAGGAATAAAAACTCTAATATGAACACCCAGATTTAGAGCAGTGATTGATCTTTACTTTTTTCTCTAGATTTTTTTTGATTATTTTCTTGATTATTTGTTTGGTTTAAAGTGTAAAAATTTCCCAATTTAGGGGTCCGTTAGCTCGCTTTGGTTGACTTACTTCACAAAACCCCAAATCTCTTCAATTTATTAATATATAAAATAGAGAAAAACACCAAATCCTCACAATTGTGAAGCAAGAACCAATAAATATTCGGTAGTTTGTCTTGAAAATGTACTGTTTGCAGTTAGCTGGTTCTTTTTCCAATGCCCTACTTTTTTACATAAACATAACATTTGTACCATTTTTAGTAAGGATTCCTTAATTCCGGCTACCAAAGAGCTGACGGGACATTTCAACAATAGTTTTCACTTCCTTGTTGATGAAAAATAAAGTTGCAAATGTTTGACTTTCCTGTAAAGATTGCGAAACATTTTTTCTTTTAAATTAACAACAACAAACCCCCCCCCCTACAAATATATGCTGAGAAACTTCTCTTTCTTCAGTTTCTAGATCAAGAAAGCTCTGCCTCCTCCAAGATCAACCTGACCCTCAGCTGCCCGAACATTGGCCAGTGGAGGAAGACTCTCTTGGGGAACCAGCCCCTGCAGGGTCCCTTAACTCTCCACATTAATCCCCCAGAGGTGCTGCCTGCCATGGAGGCTCTGGGGGAATTCACGTCTCTCATCTCCGGCACCGTTTGCCCTCCTTCCCCCTTTGACCTCCTGCCACCTCCGACCACCGTGGGTTTCCTAAAGCTGTCCCGGCCCTGCTGCTACGTGTTCCCTGCCGGCCGTGGCGACTGTGCCTTCTTTGCCGTCAACGGGTTCACGGTGCTGGTGGACGGAGGCTCAGACTCTCAGGCCTGTTTCTGGAAGCTGGTCCGCCACCTCGACCGAGTTGATGCCGTTTTATTGACACACGTCGGGACGGAGAACCTCCCCGGTGTCGTCTCTTTCCTGGAGAGGAAGGTGGCCGAGGTGGAGCTGAGCACTGATGTCAAAGGTGAGATAATAACTTTATTTCAGGCAATAACGAAAAAAATGATCCCTATTGGCTTGTTCTGGGTTTCTGTCTTTACACTCTTTTCTCTGTGCAGATGATTTATCCAAGAGGCTCATCTCTCCAGAGCTTGGAGTTGTGTTCTTTAACGCCCCCAGCAGGTTGCAGATGGAACAACAGCTTTGTGAGTGTTGCGTTAAAATCTGCACTCATATAACACAAAAGATTTACAGCAATGAACAAAAGTTTGCATAAAGACCATGTAGATCATGGCTGTCTTGGATCTACAGGGACTCCTACAACTCTTCATTTCCTATGATGGCATCCCTGACACATTTGTCATAAAAAGAAAGAAAGAAAGAAAGAAAGAAAGAAAGAAAGAAAGAGCGAAAGAACGAAAGAAAGAAAGAAAGAAAGAAAGAAAGAAAGAAAGAAAGAATGTATTTTTGATTATAGATTGATTATAGGACTTCTGGAAATATAACAAAACTTGAATTTTTGAGTTTTGGTGAATT
>NW_007580095.1:47309-57509 GCF_000690725.1 Stegastes partitus | reverse complement strand
AGACAGACAGAGATACATATATCTTCCCCTTTATTCATTTAACTTTGTTGAACTCTTGTCAAAGCAAAGTAAATGATAACAGCCTCATTTCCATGTAATAAACTCATATTTCAGCTTTCTTATCTTCCCACACTTCCCCTCCTGGGACTTTTATAAATACTTCAGCAGTTATTAATGAGTCTGAAATGAGATTTTTTTTTTCCTATCCTCTTCTGCCATTTTTCTTTCCCCCTCCTCCTCGTTCCCTCCCGTCGCTCAGGTCAGCGCTCGTCTCTGCGATCCCATCGCTGGACGGAGCTGATGGGAAAAAAAAAGTTTTCCTAGAAGGCTTTGAGTTCCAGACGGGATTAAGTGTTTTCTCACTTCAACCTTTACACTGTGTTATCTCTCCTTTAATCCGGCTTTCATCAGAGCAGAGAGTAATAACTTTGAATGAGTGATTTTTTTTTGTCTGCAGTATCAGATTTTTATTAGCTGGACTGACGTGGAAGGTCAGATCCCATTAAAACTGTCCCGATGTGAATCTACGTGGAGCGATGTGGGTGAAAGTGCACCGGTGGCTTCGAGCGCACTGGGCTGAGCTACAGCTGGCTGCTTGTGTTGGACGTGCCGGTGTTTGTGAAATAAAAGCTTGTAAGAATGAGAGGAGTCCATTAAGTCTAACACACGAGCTGTCATTATTGGAGGAACAGGGCCTGACGTACGTCCAGAGTCCGCAGATTACAGAGCGCGGATGAAACTGGAGATGTCGGGATGAGAGACAGAAGTCGCTGGATTTAGGAAGTAAGGAGAGGAGAGGGGGGATCGTCGGATGTTTCAGATCTTTCTAATTAGACCAAATTGCTTCCGAATGTTGTCAGGATGTTGGATGGCTCTCTAGTCCGAACCTGCTGCCTCTTGCTCTCACACATGTACGACATACAGATGTTCATGCTCTGACACACATGCTAACCTCTGGACAGATGCTGTTCAAACTTATGCAAACAAAACCCAGAGCACACGCTAAGGCGGTGGAGCAGGTACGTTTTTTTTTTTAGTCACTGTTGTTCTTTAGCTGTGATTCTTGTTCCAACCTTTTGTTTGGCTGCAGCTCGGACAGATGCTGCCTTTTCCTTCAGGCTCGTGTGTGTGTGTGTGTGTGTGTGTGTGTGTGTGTTCACAGACAAGTATGTGCATTCTTGTGTGTCAGAGACAGACAAGAGTGGGCCAGTGTTTGAGAAAGAATGTGTACGCATGTATATTTAATTTAGCACACATGCACACGCTGCTGAACTTGGCTGCCCAGAGTGATGCTGGACGATCCGAGCGTGGGAGAGTCCATTCACTCTCCTCGATGGGACGAAATCAAAGACGGGAGGCTGGAAGAGCGATGATAGCTTTTATTTATTTATTTTGGTCACATTTTTTTTCTCCCTTTTTAATGTTTTCCTCTCTTCTGCTTCTTTGTCCTTTTTAAACACTTTGATTTTAAAGGATTAGCCCATAAACTTTTTGTGTTGTTGCTGTTTCTCACGAATCCCATTTTTCCTTCATTAACCCACAGAGGGGTTTTAGAGGCATCCTATATTTTAAAAATCAACAAAATTACACCATTTGCTAGATCCAGAAACTGTAAAAACAGAAAAATTCAGTGGATTGTTTACTATCCCACAGTCCTTGAATGAATCATATGTGACATGTGGTGCCTTCAGGAAAATTAACCAAATCTAAGCTTAAAATCACAATATTTCGTCAACTTTATTCTACATGTCTCATTTGAAAATGTGCCAATTATTAACCATTTCCATTAACCGGATTTAGTGAAAAACAAAAAATTTTGTGCTTCTCCTTGAAACCATGACGCCTTTAATGACTCCACTGCAACCAACAATCATGTGACTAAAATTCTGAGACTTTTCGGTTGAACTGCAGCCAGTGTTTACATAGAAAGGAGAAGAGACAAACCAATTAGAAATCTATTCTGGCATTATAATTTAGTCAAAATGCACAAACAATATTTCTTTCCTTCTATCATGGTTGTGCTGTTTCCATAGAGGTGCAGGATTTTGTATTGTAGTGAAAGATGAGCCCACAGTGAGTAAAAATGGAGCAGGACAGGAGCAAAAAAGAAAGGTTTTAAAGATAGAAACCTACAATAAATGAGCCAACATGCGCTAACTGTGCATGTGACTTATTCCTCCACATTACTGTGATCCAAAAACCATTAAAAGCACATAATTAAGCCTCTCTGCTGCGCTGAGTGACATATTCCTGCATTACAAACACCGAGACCACTGGTCAGTTCCACCAACACGGCGCATGTTTTAACTGGCAATCCCCAGAAATGGCACCATTTACTTCTGCTTCAGCAACTTTAACTTAAAATAACAGTTATAGTTAGTGTTTGAACTATACATATGTGTTTTAAATTGGGACTTCACTCGTAACAAATGCACTTAAATGGATTTCAGATTAGATTTGTTGCCGCCTCATG
The DNA here is from genome assembly GCF_000690725.1 of Stegastes partitus. Lineage (NCBI taxonomy): Eukaryota > Metazoa > Chordata > Actinopteri > Pomacentridae > Stegastes > Stegastes partitus. The sequence continues at coordinate 55,036 of NW_007580095.1, read as the reverse complement.
CTTTCACTCAGTCTAGTGTGAAATGTGAGTTTGTTGCAGAGTAAACAGGGTTCTTGTGTACAAGTGTGTTGTTTTAGAGAACATGAATAACTGCATGTGGTGTCTAGAAGAAGCGAAGACGGAGGATCAAAGAGCAGCTGACAGACAGACAGACAGACAGAGAGTTAAAGTCGGACAGACAGCGAGACCTAAAGTGGGCAAAGACAAATGAAGACAGATGGATGTGAAGACGAGCTGGCTTCAGCCCCAACCTGCACTCTGCATGCTCAGTTTGACCTACTTTCTTCTCTGCTTCTCTTTTTTTTTTTCCTCCCTCTTTCTCTCACTCTTTGCCCCTTCCTCTGTGATCCCCTTTCATATTGCACGAGGAACTAATAAGGACAATAAGTCTGGAGAACGACTCCCAACAGACTCCAGCGCTGGCTCCTATCTTTCCATCTCACTCCGTCCTTCAGCGTTTCTTTCTCTCTCCACATCTCACCGGCGCAGCCTTGGCCAGCCAACCATGCAGCTCTCCTTTCATCTGCACTGTGACAATCTAACAATCTCCTCTTTTTTTTTTCCTTTTTTTCTGTTTAATGAAGGCTATATTAAGTTTGGCGCCACTGCAGAGAACTTAATAAGGGTTTGTCCCTCAAGGGAAGCCATCATTAGGCTGTTTGTGATTGAAAGGACGAACATCGTATTGCTGAAATGGTTTCAGCATGAGGTCATTGTGTCTGATTTGTGAAGTGCATTTAACAAGATTATGCCAGTTTCTCTGGCAGGCAGCAGAGCAGCAGAGGAGGCTCCCGCCGCACGTTTGCATGCGATATCCGAACGAGCGTTTGTGTTTCACCGCCGTTACAATCCTGTCTCCGAAGAGAGAGTTTCACACATCTGTCTTACTTTTGTGAGCTGTTTGTGTCACAAGATGTGATCAGGAATGCGTCTTGTGTGAAGAAGTTTGGTTCTTGTAAAGCCACATAAAAATGCATTGTCTCAACAACGACACACAGACGCATTAACCCTTTGAACCCTGGACAGGTTCTGGGTGTTTTCTTTGCTATTATCACACTTTTTTCTGACTCTGGGCTCTTTTTTCACGACAATATAAAGCCCTCGAAAGAGAGAGAACTCAGAAATGTCTTTTTTTGCAATTACGCTGCCATGAATCATACAAAAACATAAAAGAAAGCTGAATTTATTGGATCATTTATGTTACAAAATTTGTAAAAAAACTGGAGCGTACAGCCTTTTTATGAGTCTAGATGTTACCAACCCTGGAAGAAGTGGTGACTCCACATATTGTAGATATATTTTAGATTTTTTAATTTGTTTGCATCCTCTCTGCTCCGTGTAAACACAGCCTGCAGTTCAGTTGAAACATCCCTAAATGTTTGTCACGTGAACCTAGAGCACAACTAAATGGCTCAGTTGCACCGAGGAGGACAGAATTTTTTGCTTCTTACAGAATTTGGATCATAAATATGATTTTTTTAAAGTGATTTTTGAAATGGGAATGTAAAACAAATTCATCTTAATATTGTTTTGGTGTGTAACAGGTATACAAAGCATTTTATTGCACATTACACCATGTATAACTGTGTTTGTGACCAACAAAGGCCTTGAATCCTTGAATAAAAAGGCCTTGAATCCTTGAATCCTTGAATCCTAAAGTGATTTTGATGAAATATGATGATTTATAGTTTGGCTTTGGTTAAGTTTTCCAACAAAATGACACATTGGTAGAAAGTTAACATACTTTTAAAACCTGCAGGCTGGTTTTGGGCTTCAGAGGGTTAAAACGTTCTGTGAGTGTTTTTGCAGCGTTGGTAGGTGATTGTTATTAATGCAACAGAAGCCTCCAGTGTTAAGGCCACCGTCACCTCCTGGTTAGACCCCTGGAATGTGCGTCAGTATGTCAGTGCGACGGGTTAACACATCACCACATGCATAGCGTTCATTCCAATCCGATTGCTGAGTTCCTGCTGTTGTGCTGTTTAACCTGAGCAGGTTTAATAGGATGACGTCTGAAATCACATGCCTGATCTGTTCCGCTGCTACCAGCTCTCACATTGTTCTTCTTAAGTTCCCGGTAAACTCGGCTACTTGTAAGCGCTCTTCTTCGTAAGTTGGCTTTTGATCCAGAGACTAAACACTTGAGGATGTGTTTAAATGTCCAATGAGTCATCTCTCTGACATCGTCTTCTAATGTGGTGCCAGTTGTTCCCCACATCCAGTCCTGCTTTTGTTGTTAAAAAAAAAAAAACGAGTGAGTGAAATTAGGAATGAAAGAACTGACTCAGAAATTTCTCATTTATGTACTTAATCTGGTTTCGTTTAATGCGGCACCAGATGTTGCTCGAGGAAGTGAATCAGCACTCCGTCATTTAGTCAATCGAACGCTAACGAACTTCTCCCTCCGTCCGCAGACTACAGGACGGGGCCGTGCTTCACCCAGGTGAACAACCAGATGTGCCAGGGCCAGCTCAGCGGCATCGTCTGCACCAAAACCCTCTGCTGCGCCACCATTGGCCGAGCCTGGGGCCACCCCTGCGAGCAGTGTCCCGCCCAGCCGCACCCCTGCAGACGAGGCTTCATCCCCAACATTCGCACCGGAGCCTGCCAAGGTCTGACCTGCTGTACACACACCTGGTGGAGCTTTAGCCGTGATGCAGGAGGACACACACACACATTTATATACTGACATGCGCCACAATAAACACCCCAAACCATCACTTTATCCATCATCATCACAGCTGCAACTCCTGCCCCACAACATCCTCGAACTAGTGTTAACAACTCCGAGGGTGTTTACATGTACACAGTGGGCCGGATACAAGCTTGTGTTTTCCTGTTAAGGTCTTATCCAACGTGCACCGGAGCAGGTTTAGGCGCTGCTGCTGCTGCTGCACAGTCGAGATATGAGTTCATTCCCAGCAAACACAGATTCGGTGCACGTAATGACTGAATGTGAGGGTTTATTGAAACAGAAACCTTTTCCCTGCTGCTTAAAGGCCACTCCAGCACCTTTGCATCTCAATTTCTCTTTGCAGGACGACTGGGAGTCATATTTAGCTTGTAAAAACAGTTGTGTAATGCAAGAGTGACATCATTTGATTTTAGTAATTCTTGTTTTGGCTCATAGACCTCAGATTTTCAACAGAAAGGCAGCGACTACAGACGGAGGATGGATGTGGTTTTTGGAGTTTCGTCCAATTAGAGGCATTTCTCTCAGTGTCTCATTTTTATATCGTTTAAGTACTTTGACCACAAAGCAACTCCAAGGAAACCAGAAAGTGCCGTTAATCCCAGTTGTTTGCAGACAGTTCAAATCAAAACGGTTCCCTTTGTGCCATCGAAAGCAGAAAAATCCCCCCTGATTTGCATAAAGTAGTTTAGACCTCAAATTAATGCAAATTAGGAGCAGGCAACACGACACCCAGTCTGTTTAAATGCACCATGACGCTCCAAAAATGTAACTTACTCTATGGAAAAACGCTGTAAAACCTGGTGCAACTAACTGGTTTTCAACAGCATTTTAGTAGAATTCACCAGAGCACCATGAAAGCAGCGTTACGGAGCTTTTAAGGTTGTAAAAACCAGCGCTCCTTTGTTTTTGACAACATAAACGGCAGCATTATTGTAACTTTTAACGGCGCAAAAAGTGCCGTCGTAATACATCTCATACGAGTGGCATAAAGCGCCTGTTATACCAGCTTTAGACGGTGTAAAAAGTGACATTATGGCAGCTTTAAATGCCCTAAAAAGCAGTGTTTTGGTGGCTTATAAAGCACCATAAAAAGCAGCGTTATGCCAGCTTTAGCCGGCGTACAAAGCGATGCAATGCCAGCTTCTAGTTGTATAAAATGCTGCGCTGGTTTAGGTTTTCTTGATTTAAAAAGTGCTGTTATTATTGCTTTTGACAGTGTAAAAACCTGTGGTCTTTTGGTTTTTGACAACATAAACAGCAGCATTACTCCAGCTTTTGACGGCGTAAAAAGTACCGTCGTAATGCATCTCACACGAGTGGCATAAAGCGCCGTCATACCAGCTTTAGATGGTATAAAAAGTGACATTATGGCAGCTTTAAATGCCCTAAAAAGCAGTGTTTTGGTGGCTTATAAAGCACCATAAAAAGCAGCGTTATGCCAGCTTTAGTCAGCGTAAAAAGCGATGCAATGCCAGCTTTTTGTTGTGTAAAATGCTGCGCTGGTTTAGGTTTTCTTGATACAAAAAGTGCTTATTCCAGCTTTTGAAAAAGCTGTGGTCTTTTGGTTTTGAGTGTAAAAAGCGGCGTCTTTATAAATCTCACCAGAGCACAGTGAAAAGTGGCACTATGTGAGCTTTAGACAGCATAAAAAATGGTGTTACGCCAGCTTTTAGTCGCATAAAACGTATCGCTCCATCAGCTTTTAACAGTGTTAAAAGTGCCGTTATGCCAACTTTTGACAATATAAAAAAAGATTTAGAATTAGAATAAAACTTTATTGATCCCCTCGGTACAAAACCTCAGGGAAATTGCTAAAAAAATAATGATGGTGCTCTTTTGGTTTTTGTAGCGTAAAAAAGCCAAAGTTTACTACATCTTACTAGAGCACCATAAAAGCAGCTTTTGATGCTAAAGAAGCAGCGTGCTTTTGGCTTTTTTTGGTATCACAAGCTTTGTCTTAATACATTTTCTAGAGCGATGTTCTACCATCTATTTACGGCCTTCTGATTTGTTTGCATGCAGACATATTGGAGGTGGGTTTCCTATACGTCTGTAAACACACTATTCATCCTACTTCACTGCTCCTAAACATAGACAGCGCACATATAACAGAATCTAGAGACTAAGAGGTAAATATTAGCGGAGATTCTGCCTCTTTGATCAACATTCCTGCTGCTGGTGTCCCAGAACCCCCTCGGACCGGACCAGACTCTCCGCATGCTTCTCCAATAACCTGCAGCCGTGACCAGACCAGGCAATAAGCTCGCATCAATACGTGACACATGTGGAGGTCGTGTCCCTTGTTAAATGAGTCCAGCCAGGTCCTTTCCTGCCTCCGTCCAGCTCCTCTCTCCCCGATACTCCCAGTGTCACCCTGGGCAGATTGGGAAAGCTGATGTCTCCATGTCGTCATGTTTTCTTTTTTGTCTGAAGTATTTCTGTGCTGATCTCCACACGACCTGGCAACACTTCAACAGTATCGGCGCCGCAGACACCAGGGTCAGGGGTTTGGCTTTTGAGGATTATAGGAGGCAGGTGTTAGATTCTTATGCAATGTGAAGCTACGTTCAGTGGATTCAGGGTGCTAGAACTTTCAAGCAACATCTCAGAGAAAGGAAGAGTTTTAGTTTTTTAATTATTACACTGACAGGATGCATCTGGAGGCTCTATTTTTGTGCTAGCTGTGATGCAGCTAGGCTCAAGCACAAAGCTATTTCTTTTAGTTATTTTCAAGTCTGTGTGCATCAACTTGTTTAATAGTTTTGTTGCACCAAACTAGTTGTGGTTATCAAGTGACAGAGTGCATCAATGGCACTCATTTTAACATGGAATGGTGTCAGGTACAGTGGTAAAGGTGCAGGTACAGTCCTGTCTGAATCAGCTGCTACTGCTACAACATTAAAACCATCTGCCTGTAGGTCAATTTTTTGTGCTGCCAAAGCAACACTGAACCAGGACATTGGACCTCTGGGAGTTTCCTGTAATGTCTGACACCGGGACATTGGCAACGAAGCCTTTAGGTTCTGCTGGTGATCAACAGATCCCACGGATCACTGCTCAGATTGGAACCCTCTGGCGCACTTTGGACCAATCCTGAGCGGTTAACGTGGTGAGGGCTTGGTCTGCAGCGACGTTTACGTGGGTGTTAGTGACATCCACATGAATGCCATAGACTTTACAAACCATGTGAATGTAGCGACCAACTCTGACAGCCAATGCAGAGGTGTCTTGAAGCGCAATACCACTGAGCGCCACTAGGGGAGTGCTCCAAAAAGCTCTGGCACCCATAGACTCCCATTCAAAAGCCACCTTGAAAATCTAAGACAACACATTTTTTTTCAAAAGTCAATATGATTTTTTATGTTAAAGTTCATCCTTCTGATCAGTGCTCTAGCGACACATCTGCAAATAATTCTATAATTAGATCGAAATGAGGCCTCAAAATGTGTTTAGGGTTCAACTGACACGTGTGGTCAGGAGAAATCTCTAATTCTTTAGAACATAACGGACCTCAAAATCATCCTGCCATTGCTCTGACTTGTTTGTGTTTCGTTAAACCGATCGCAGGCGGAGCTAGACGAAGGATGCAGCTTCGATGTTCCTTCAAAATAGCGACAAGTGGAGTTGTTTTGGTGGAACATTTGCTCATATTGAGACCAGAGCTGTGATTAAAATGGATCTAAATTGTTTGCAAAACTTGTGTGGTAGTTTGCTGCGTGTAGAGAAGAAAACGGTAACACACAGGTAGCGCACATGGAGGACAAAACCACCTGAAATTAGCAGCCAGTGGCAGGATTATACCTGCATTAGACATCTGGTGGGCTCGATTAGAGCCCTGTCTCCTAAATATAGTCACAAAAAAATCCAAGATGGCGACTAGAAACTTTCACATACAGTCCATGCAGAACATTGTAATCAGATGATCAATGTTGCACACTTAGCCTGTTAGTCGTCTTAATGTTGCAGCTCATTCGGTGCATATTTAATAGTCTTTTCATAAAAATTCTGTTTTTTCCAACCCCAGGGGATAGTTTTTAACGAAGTGAACCGGTATTTATTACAATATCGACTATAAATGAATCCGTCCATGAACGAAGACGATTAGGCTCCATAATTAAGGGCTGGAGAACATAGTGCGCGCTGCAATAATTATTTATGTACGGACACCTGGCAAAGACAGACGTGCGTTCTGAGAAAATATTGCTTCCATATGATATAGTAAATCTACAACGCACCCAGCTGTATGTATGAGTCTGTATGTGTTATTTATGAGGGTAACTGAAAAAGGTAATGCATCTGGGATCAGTAACTGATTTGTATTTAGCTTCGCCACTTCCTTTCTGTGTGCTCGAGCTGCTCATATGTTACAGGTATGCCAGCGTGAGGCCGTCGCTCGTGAATCACATCGCTCTTTTCTCGCTTCGCTGTCCGTCTGTTCTCTCTCTGAATAACTGTTTCTGTCTTTTTTCTTCTTCTTCTTCTTCTTCTTCTCTCAAACTCTCATTTTTACTCTCACACACACTAAAGACACCTAATCGCCCGAAGAGCCCCGAGCGACGTCTTGCTGGCAGCAGTACAAAGCACACATGACCATGAATCCAAATTTAAGGATTGCACTCCAAGACTGCACATCAGGATGTTGGCTGGTTCCTGCTTTCTTTCTCTCTTTCAGTCTTTCTCGCCACAGAGAGTTCCTCAAGCACCAGACAGAGCTTTAAGCGGAGCAGTGATTGAATGTTTTCAGATGATTAGAAACAGGCTGTTTATATATATTAATGTGCTGTGATTATGTGGTGTGTGTGCACGCAGCTGTGCAGGTGTTTCTGAGGGCATAGCTGCATATTCACATTGCACTGTAAAAGATGAACTGTATTTAGCAGTATTTTTAAAAAACAATTTACTCTCAATTTTACCCAATTAGTTAAATTACAGACAATATTTACATGTTTACTGTAGTCAAACAGGCTGAAACCGTGAACAGTCATTAAGAATTTGCATTTTTACAAATAATAATTTGTGTAATTTAGTGTTG
>NW_007580095.1:0-46534 GCF_000690725.1 Stegastes partitus | reverse complement strand
TAACAGATTTTTTTTTACAGTGCGCTCGGTGCTCAGCGTTTGGTGGCACCGAGGTGACTATAACCTCACTGCATGTGTGTGTAAATCCCAGCATAGACGGGATCAGAAGTATCCACAGCTTTTATAGGAACCCACCCACTAACATCCAAGACTGGCAAAAGTGAGTCACATTGAATTCTGGGAAAAAAAAGTGCATTAAAAAGCGATTTCCTGCTCAAACAAGGACTGAAGTGGGTCTTTCTGGACGAGGTCTTACACATCGCGGCTCGCGCCAAGTTACCGCTCATTCGTTGCGAAAAGGTTGGCAGGACGACGGAGAACAAAGAACAGCGACAGAATGTTTGCCAGAAACGAACCGTAAAGTCGCTTTAAGTCGCGTGTTTGCTGCTTGTCGTTTGAAGTTTTATTACAAACACGAACTAAACTCTGCAGATGCCAGTGATTAGCACAACTCTTGTTCCTATCTGCTTTTGCTTCCGCTAACTGATTTCTTCCTTTCTCTTAGATGTGGACGAGTGTCAGGCCGTTCCAGGTCTGTGTGCAGGAGGCAACTGCATCAACACTGTGGGCTCCTACGAATGTAAATGTCCCGCCGGCCACCGTCAGAGCGAAACCAACCACAAATGTGAAGGTGAGACTCCAAGTAGACGCAAACAGCGCAGCGTGACGATCGATTCTCTGAGCTTCACGGTTGCTCATCTGCGTGTTTACCGTCTTTATGGAGAAAAAACATTCAGTCAGAATCAGTAAAATACAAAATGAGTGCAACTGTCACACATATTCTACAAACCTAACCGCAATTTACAAACCGTTAGGCCTGCAGCGAAGTGTTGTTCTTGGGGATTTCGTTCTCTAATTCTTCATTTAGTCTGTAAAACAAAACGACAAAGGCAATTTTTCTAAATTTTGAAGTGTAACGAGCAGCTGGAAACGCCACTGAATTCATCCACATGAAGCCAAAATCAAAAGATTTTCAACACTTTTGAAGCTGGAAACTAAAATAAAGACTACAAGACTACTACAAGATGATTCTTTTACATTTTAGCAATCAATCAGCATCTAAAAATCTATCAGCTGTGCTTAACTTGACTTGGTACCAATCAAAAAAAGAACTTTAATTAGATTTTGCTGACGGTGCTGGGATCAGTTTGACAAACCAACAGGGGCTCTTAAAAAGTGACGATGTGTTCGGAGTTAAAGCGATCAACACGTGCACGGAAACACACACACAGCTGAGTGGATTCACATTACAACGTGTTGATTGGGTGGAATTTAAACAATGCCCAGGCTGAACAGTGTGATAGTTAACCAGGCAGGGGTTGAGTCTGCTGGACCGACGCCGACCAGCTCTGTGGGAGGATTACAGAAAGCTCTTAAACTGTTTCAGCCGGACGACATTTATTCTGCCGAACAAGACCTCGGCTGATTATCAGCGTATGAATTATTATCTAAATCCGTCTTTTTATTGGCTTTTATTAGCAGGACTAAGAGCTGAAACAGATACAGGAAGAACACAAGTGTTTGTATTTGCTGGAAACCAGAGTTTCCACCCTCGGATTCATGAGAAGCAATTACCGTGACACACCAAACGGTGATTTATGTCCCAGCGAATAAAGGAGGAAACGGGGAGGATGACTTCACTGAATCCACCAGAGTCCCTGCTACAGTTGTGGTTTTGGGGGAATGCCACCTCGTTTCAGGATTTACTGTAAGGAGAGAGTGAGCGTTTCCAGAGATGCTGCTCGGAGGGATTTGGGGTGTGGATGCTGGAGCCACATTCCAGCCGAGAGAAGGTTTCGGCAGTGACTGCACACGACACAAGACAAGACAAGCAGGAGGTCAGGATTACAGAGTCCTGCAGCCTTTCTGCCCCTCTGTGGTCCAAATGTAACAGATCTGGTTATACTGCTGCACCGCATTGAACAGAACTGGCCACTGATGACTATGTGGTGACAAGAAAGCAGAAAACAGCTGATTGAGACGTCAAATTATACATAAAACACGATTGTGGTCAAAACAGGATTTCCACTAAAGACTGTTTCCAATAATCAGTTTTCAATTAAGTTATAAAGCACAGTTCACAACATATATTATCTCACAGCGCTTAACATAGTAAGGTGAAGACCGCACAAACTAAACAGAGACCCAACAATCCATAGACCAAAAAACCCGTCAATGGGAGGAAAACCACCGACTGAACCAGGCTCAGGGAAGGCGGCCGTCTGCCTCCAACGGTTTGGGTGAGAGTGGGGATGAATCAGTGAAGAAGAATCACATGAACAAAACAAATGCTCACACTGTAAACACAAGAACCAATCGTTGGTTCTCTGGAAACTGAAGGGACACTTAGTTGATGATGGAACTTGTTGACGAAATCAGCTTGTAAAACGTCACTTCACTTGAACTTAAACAGAACTGGAGCTTCCACTCAGGATTGGGTTCTTATAATCAATGAAGAGGCACAGAATTCAAATTTAGTCGGAAAACGAATCATATAAACGAGACAAAAGACTCGAGAACCAACAGTCGGTTCCAGTTTGTGCTTGATAAACTTAAATTTGTTGGCAAAAATCAGCATTTAACACAAAACTCCTCTTGATCAAAACTTAAATATGACAGGAATTAATAAAGAACGAACAATAAACATGTGGTTTCACACACAGGGTGGATTAAACTTCCAAAAAAGGCCTCAAAGTTTCACTGCTGTTTGTCTCCCAGCAAGATTATGCAAAAACTATGAGTTTAAATTACACAAACGAGCAAAGAAGAACCCATTAAACTCTGGTTTTTGCTTGCTTTTATAAACTGCTGATAGACTTCTGGTGTGGGTTTATTGATTTTAGGATTTTCCAGATTGTTTGTGCGTTTGACCCAAATAAAGTGAAGAGAGACGCAGTTCAGAATCAGAACCAGAAAGCCTGTTTGGTCATTATGAGCTCTGCATACATGCAAATAATAAAGAATAATTAAATGATAGTGATAAAAACGTATGACATCAGCCGTGAACGTGGAGCTGTGAGCAACACAATCAGCAGCAGTGTTTGCAAAAGCTCGTTAAAAACAACGGAACAAAAGAACGCTTGTGACGTTTATCTGAAATCACCGATCTGCAGGAAGCGAGTGTTGTTTGTGAAATCTCACCAGCAGCAATCAGAGCAGGTCCTCTGGGGGAAGGCTTTTATTGAAACACAAACAGCCTCGGTGAGCGAAATGATCGAGCCGTTACGATAAAGTGCAGTTAAGCTGTCGCGGCCGTCTGATCGTTCCGGTCACGACGAGGCACCTGGTTTTACTGCCGGCTTCCAGCTCGGTCAACGCTCCGTCCCGTCGGCCTCCTCCTCCTCCTGTCGCTGCCATTTCTGCCTCGCCTTCCATTTTCCTTCCATAAATACAGTCCTCTGGCCCGAAACCAGCTGTTAGCGCCGAACAAAGAAACACTTACGGCATCTGGGAGACTTTCTCATTAGACACTCGGACCTCCTCGTTGCTCGCAGATTCTCACACGTTAGGCTGAGCTCAGGGACGGTTTCACGCTTCAAGGTTTGGAGAAGATGATTAAACAAAACCTGGTTAGATTGCACTGAAAACAATGGACCAAATTAGGTTAATAAGTCATATTATTGCCACTAGTTTAAGTTAAATCAACTGAATCCTCTCAACTGTGTGTTTACTTTTAATGAAAGTCAATTTGAAGTGTCCGATTTTTTCACCGTAAAAACTAAATTTGAATAAGTGTGGACATCAGATATACAATGCCAAGGAAGTTAGGTAGATCGGAATAGAATCGAATTCCATCATTGTTGTTGCTCAGCGATCCTGTCGGTGCATTCACACATAAAACATGTTTAGTCAGAAATGTGTAGCTATAAAATCTAAAACTATAGGAGTAAACAAGTATAATCTCATGTACCTGAAGCTGCACATCTGGATATTGCACATTAACAAACATATGTGAAATTTACTGCTTTAAAGTACATAAGTGCAGGTAAACATATGTGCAGGTTCTATATGAATAAAAGGTGCATATGAGAGAAAATATTTGCACTTTTGAATACTAGTTATAAGGACAAAAAATGCATTTTTAAGTTGATAGAATCCACAAACTGCAGCAGCTCAAACACACTTTTTCACAGTGCATCTACAGTATAGGTGAAGTTTTTCACACGAGTGTTTTGCACGTATAGTTGTGCACACACGTCAGGTTCTGTGTGCAGACATTTATCCAGGTGACACACATTTCCCTCCACATGACGGCAGCCCCTCAGCGCTCCGCCTGCATTCAGTAACGTCTGGCTGCTGCTGCTGCTGCTGCTGCTGCTGACACAAGGTTTATTTGGCGGAGCTTTTACTGCCTCGCCCAGGCCCTCTGCCACCGCTGTCAGACAGGAGTCGGCGGGGGGAAGAACAGCCGCTCGGCCTCCGGGCGTTACTGCAGGACGACGCATGGACACGAGTTACCTGCTCTTTACCCCTACAAAGAAAAACACCTTTCGCTTTTCCAGCTAAATGCACACACACTCACACGCCATATGTCTGCACTAATGCTGTAATTATGCCCCGCGGCGGTGCAGTAATTACATATACGTATAAATAAGCGTGACACATCATAAAAACCCAATACCTTCTGGAACTTCACTCTGGGTTCCCCCCGTCATGGAGCAATGAGGCCCCCTCTCACACAATAATGCAACTTAATGCCGTCATAAAGAGAACCACAGCGAGGTGGGCTCTGCCAAGCGGCGTGCCCGCACTCCAACCACGGTGCGTTTAAATCAGGTCAGCTTGTTACCTTTAACCTGTTGTCATTCCACTTTGGTCATAAACGCTGGATTGGATCGTAGATGTCATTTTTTGCACCACATTGGTTTCGCCTTTGACTATTATAGAAAAATAATGGTTCTTAAATGGTTCTTCAGAAGGCTGTCTGGCTCTGAGTCGAAGAAACTCTTTATTTATGTGGTGGTGCTTCACGTGCTTTATGTGGTTCTTTAAGGTATTTCATTTATTATGTTGTGTTTGGCTTGAATAGGATAAAATTAGAGCTGCGGCTGAAGATATTTTCATCATCGATGAATCAGAAAATGATGAGAAACGCTCCTTAAAGTTTCTCAAATCCAAAGTTTGCATCTAAACATGTTCTTCTGTCTGACTAAGAACCCAACATATTATTGCGTTCCAATGGAAGGAACCTAGAAAAGCTGCAAATTCTTACATTTGACTATAGTTTTTGCATGAAAATGACTTATGAAGTCCTGTTATCGAAATAAAACCAAGTGGGCCCTCAAAGACATATCCTGAAAAGATTCCTTAAAGAACCTATTTTTGCTAAAAGTCTCATTTCTGGTGGCTAAAGGAACCGTTTCAGATGGTTCTTTGGGGCACGTTGGTTTTGCCTTGCAATATTATAGAAAAATAATAGTTCTTAAATGGTTCTTCAGAAGGATCTCTGGCTCATAAGTTGAAGAAACTCTTTGTTTAGGCGGTGGTTCTTCATCTGCTTTATGTGGTTCTTTAAGGTATTTTATTTAATGTGTTCTGTAATTTGGTTTGAAGGCAGGTATTAGCAGAAAATTTATCCTGCAGCTAACAATTAATTTTATTATCGATGCATTATTTGGTTGATAAAACATCAGAAAACAGTGAAAAACATCCATTGCAGTTTCCCAGATTCCATGGATACAGCTTCTAACATGTTGTTCTGTTTGATAAACAGACCAAAACCAAAAATATCTAAGGGAAGGAACCCAAAAATGCTGCAGATTTCTACATTTAATGACAAGCAAGTGCTGTTATCAAAATAGAGCAAAGTGGGTCTACAAAGAACTGTCCTGAAAACCGATTTCTAAGGACCTGATTTTTTGTCTTCAGACCACCATTTGTAGTGCCTAAAGTTTGATGGTTCTTCGCGACACCGTTGAGGTTCCTTTAACGAACCAGTTGATAAAAGGTTCTCTTTGGAAAGACAAATGGTTCTTCTGTGGCATCACTGCAAAGATTCCTTTTCACTTCCAGTTAACACCTTCATGTTTCTGAGCGAATGACTCCTATGGACAGGAGTGATTCACCTGCACACACAGTCATGACTCGATAATCCGACCCTCAACAATCCTAAACCTTGCTGTCCGACAGGTTTTTAGGAAAAATTAAGGAAGACCATAAAAAATAGCCTTAACATACCGACAGCCTTGGATTCCGACATGACATTTTCACAAATAAGGATAACAGCGTATTATCTGACTGAACAAGATTTACTTACCTGTCGTGTCAACCGATAGGCCCATGCACAAACGCATCGGTCAGTTAGACGTGAAATCCAGCGAGTGTTCTAACAATACACTAGTTATTATAACAACTATAAACAATAAATATGAACAACAAATGAGCCTTCAACCATCAAGCCCTCCTTGTATCTAGATCTCCGTCTTGACAATCCAACAGCCTTGCTATCCGACATAAAAGAAGGATTTACATTTAGCGTCGGATTATCAAGTCATGACTGTATATTTGATGAGAGCGTGGGTCAATGAGCTGGTGGTGGAACTGCTCAGCTCGTTGTCTCGTCCGTGCAGTTGTAATCTCTGGTGTCTTTTGTTTGTTTTACATGTAATTTGATTAGTTCTCTTGCTGTTGTTTCCTTCATCGTTCAGCTGCACAGTTTACTATTGCATGGTTCCTGCGTTTACATGTTTGGCCGATGAGCCTGACTTTTTAGCCCGAATGGAACAAACAAGAAGTGAAGTAATCCCGCTTCGCTTTGCCTGATTCTCCCTGAGGGAGAATCTGCTGCTCCGGAGCAATAACCTTTTTACTGCGGCGTGCTACTGCACAAACAAAGACATTCTGAACTCATGATGGTATTTACGACCCTCAGATATCGACGAGTGCAGCACCATCCCCGGAGTGTGCGACGGAGGCGAGTGCACCAACACGGCCGGTAGCTACGTCTGCACCTGTCCGCGAGGCTACAGCTCCAGCGCAGACGGATCCAGATGTGTGGGTGAGTCACGTAAACACACTTTGTCAATGTTTCCCCCTCTCGTTTGTGCATTTCCTCGCCCCCCGGCCGGCTCCACATCTGGCCGCCGCCACCATCACCGCTCCCTCCGAGCGGCCTTCTGATGAGTCAAGCTGGCCTGCAGACCTGCAGTCGCCATGTGCACACAAACACGCTTGCACGCACTGTTTGGCCTCGACGGCATCAATCTGCTCTAATGTTAGCGCTCCTCCTGACTCATTTACAGACTGCGCATACCTCAGCGACATGTCCAATGAAACACCACCAGGTATTAATGTGTTCCTGCAGTCGTCGCCCCTTGTGGCAGCTTTGGTGAAGCACAGCCAGGTGTTTGGATATTATTTCAAGATTTCGCTCCAGAGCGGACGGTTCAGGGTCGATTTGTTTCACCCAGGCAGATTCTCCCCCAATAAAAACCCGCTGCACAAAGCCTCTGGAGGGCTGTAATTGAAGACATGCTTCCCCTCGGTTTAGCATCAATGTGATATTCCCCCTATTTTAGCTATTTCCTGGTTTTCACCCGTCATCTGTGGGACTTAATTGGCTTCTCGGGTTTGTTTTGGAAAAGAGGAGTGCGGTCGGATGCGTCAAGAAGTCCGGATCACAGGTGGCCACATGTGCGACGCCATAAACTGGCCTCGCAGGTAGAGTGTGAGCTCGTCTGTCATGTAGCTGCAATGTAACCGACATGTGGTGTTTAAAGGGGAAACAGAGAGGAAATATGGCACCGCTTAGTCCAACAAAGTGAGACCGATACACACAATATGTATGAAAATATGCAGACAGGGAACATCACACACCTACATGTGACTGAACATCTCATTTCATAAATCCACGAGCGTTAATATGTCTCTGAGTGGGTTTGTCTTTTTTTTGAGCTTCGCTGTGGAGATTTATTATCAGAGTAAAAACACCTTTTAGCCACAGTGAGTTCAGGTGCTAAAGCTGGTTTAGGCCTGACGGTTGGTACAGGTTATTGTCCCAAAGGTGCCAGATAGACCTGAGCTTTATTTCCTTGTTCAGTTAAAAATGAGAAAAGCAATCAGCTCCAATCATACAAACCGGGCAAACATGTGCACAAATGTATGTAGACTGTGGTCTTCTTCCCTGTTAAGCCACCTAAGATACATATAAGTCCTGGATAAAGCCGAGAAATGAGCACGATGATACAGAAACGTGTACAAAGAAGTAAAAAGATTAGAAAGATCAAAGTTGATATTGGAAAGCAGCCAAAATGTGGTCAGAGATGACGAAATTGTGAATGTTCTGCATTTATTTATTGCCATTTAACCTTCATCTGTAAAATATCACAAAGAAATTTTGTCAAATCAACTCATCTTTTCTAGTTTACTGAAAGTAAATGCATAAATTTTGCTAATTTCGAGTTATTTCAGCTTTTTTTCCCCAGAAGTTATTTCAGAGTTCTTTAAATTTGAGGCATTTTCTCCTAAAATAATAAGTTCAGAGTTCACTCAACTTATTTAATTAAGTTTAAAAGGAAACAAAACTAATGCAGACTTCCCAGGATGCATTGCTAGTGGTGTAAAACTCAGCAGTTGCTGCATGTCTTTGTTAACTTCTGTTTTTTTCTTTTCTTGAAAATCCAAATAAATCTTTCTATGACAAAACTAGCACTAAACTCATTCTCTGTACCGGTAGAATTATAACTTTTTCTCACTGTAGCCAGAAGCAGCTTCACAGATTGGCTGAATTTATTCATTGGACTCAATGTTCTCCTGAAGAAGAATCTCTTTAAACCTAGAAAATGTTAAAGCAACGCACCGTAGTGTCTCCACGATTAGTTGATTCAACTCACAATCTTGAGTTTGTTCAACTTAAATTCTCAAGTTCAGTTAATTTAACTTTAGTTTTACATTTTTACAACTCAGAAGATGACTTGGAGCTAATAAATGAGCCGAACTTCATTTAACTCACGTTGTTAAGGCAGCAGTCGCGCTTACGTTTGCTGATTTACAGAGAAGCTCGGTTCTATAAAACTCTTTACAACGTGTTCCTCGTTCACACGTCGTCGGACCGAGCTGCTCTTCGAGGCGCCGGAGGGGGCGAAGGACTGATGAAGCTCCTCAAACGAACCTGGTGGAGCTTTAGAAAGACGAGGATAAAGACAGATAAAGGTTTTAGCTCGCAGCCTCGCGTGCTTCCACTCACGTGTTCGTCGCTTTACAAACCGACTCAGAGACCCAACGGTTCCCCATCTGTCTGTCTTTATGCGTGTCCATATTTTTTTTCTCCCTCCTTCTTCTTTTCCCTGAAGTGATATATCACTCTCGCGCTTTATTTTCTGCCTTTTGCCACTCCATCTTTCCACACCGAAGCTCATTCCTCGGTGAATTACAACAGAAAGTCTCGCTGTTTACTCTGGAAGCGCCGTTTGCATACCTCTCTGTCTTGTTCCCCCCGTCGTCTGGCTGTTTGTTTTACTTCTCATCCTCCTTATCTGTCTTTATGTTCTTTGACCTTTTTCTTGCTCCACATCTGGATCCTACACCTTGCTTCTAGCAGCTCGCTAAAAGAGGGGGGGGATATGACAGAAAAAGCAAAATAAAACAGGTGCCAGACACAACCTCCACATCTCCTTCCTCCGCCTCTACTCCCAAGAAGACGAAGATAAGTAAACCCAAGAAAAACCAGACGATCCAGAGTCACACTCAGACTCGAACCTGAAAAGAAAGACAAAATAAACTGTGACTGATGCACTTTGACTGTACCGTTTGATCTCCTTTTGCGGTCGCAGTATAAAGCGAATAAACAAGACCGAAGCCTCTTTTACGGGGCTGATTTGCTCGCCGGGGCTCGCGTTTTTAGGAGCAGGATGTTTGTTCTGGTCTGGAGGCTGCGCTGTGTGTCCTGATGTACTGTAACTGTGGTGAAGGAGGCCAGTTAGCTGCTGGAGGGGTGGTGGTGGGGTTGACAGTAATCAGAGCCTAATGTCCTGTCACACGGTGGGAAACAAAAAAAAAAGAAAAGAAGAGCTGTCCAGTCAGTCAGTCTGTAAAAACACCTCTCCAAATGAAAGCATATGCCGGCGCAGTGGAGCAACACCAAAAACCGGCGTCTGGATTCAATTTAAGTCATCATCGTCCTCATCAGCCGGCCGCTGCCTCTCGGCTCCAGCTAGCTCGGTCCTGCGGGATGTTTTCAAGCCGGGCTGTGGGGATGTGAACTCAGGTGATAATGCTGGTTTAGCTTTGGTTGTCAGTTCTGTTCATCTTCCTGAAGGTGCTGGATGGGACTGAAATCAGGGTTTTGATGAGCTACACAGGTCTAAAGACACTATTGTAGTTTTGTGATGCATAAAAAAATTTGTCAATTAATTGAATTAGCAATTTCCCTGAGATTTTGTACCGAAGGGATCAATAAAGGTTTATTCTAATTCAATAATTTAAGGTCTACAGCTCAGCTTAAATCACACTAAACATGCACAAATGTACACAAATATATATATATATAGTGTGGTGTTCCCATGCTTTAAGCCAGTGGTTCTCAAACTGGGGGTCGGGACCCTCTTTGGGGTCCCAAGATAATTTCAGGGGGTCGCCAGATCATTGTAAAAAAAAACAAAAAAGACTACATTTATCAAATGAATTTGTATTAGTGCTGTCAAAATGAAAAGTGTTTACTTCCTCCCTCTCCTTTTTCAATCTTGTTAATATTATGATTTGATTATGAGGTAGTAGTTTTCTTTTATGCTTTTTTAATGCTCTTTTTTAAACTGTTTTCTTTTTTTCCCTTTAACTTGTTCAAAATAACTTCAATTCATTCATTCATTTAAAGGAAAATTGACGTGTTAATGTAAAGAGATTAATCTGTGGAATCAATACATTCATTTTTAACGCATTAATGCATGAACACCAAATTAAAAATTTAAATTGGGGGCATCACGAACACAAACTTATGTTAACTTGAGGGTCGTGGCTCAAAAAGTTTGAGAACCTCTGCTATAAGTCATGTAGTCTCTGGACAAAGTGAAGAAAGTTGCATGACGACAGAAAAATGCACAAAAAAACAAGTGAAAAAAAAGCAAACAGAGGAAATGGTGACTATTCTGCGCTTGTATATCAACTTCTAATCTCACATTATAAAACAACAGTCAGCATAATTAAACCTGAAATTTCTCGTTTATACTTTCACAACCTCAAAGTTCTTTTTGATTGTGCAAATCTGTCATTAACGTGCACGCATCCGTTCAGTGGACGTGAATCTGTGCTCGCATGTAAATGTGAGCATTGTGCTGTGCGAGCTCCAGACGCTGCTCAGCCCCTCATGTTCTATCTAATTGGCAAGAATTGCTCCACATGGAACTGATTAATTCCAGACTGCTGGCTCATTAGTGAGTTAATCGACGTGTGCTCCTCCCTCCGCCGCCCCTCGCCCAGCCTCTGCCCCGCTTTCTGTAAATGCTGCTAAAATCCTCTAAAGTCACACCCACACACATTCCCTCCCTCTTTCTGTTTCTCGGGGTGTTTTCCTGAAATACCCAGAATCCCCGGGTCTCCCCTCTTACTCTTTGAACCCAGCCCCCCTCCTCTCCCACCCCGTTGACCCCGACCTGGAACACTGGAACAAATAGGACCCCCTTTTTGGAGGCCCTTCAGATGCCTGCTGTTAGTTGAGACCCCAGGAAACCTTTTCTCCCACTGCAGCCCGTAAAGCAGCTTCCTCCTGAGCCGCCACGCAGAGGGCAGCTCGGTCCAACGACCTCTGACGTGTTGAATCGGAAGCTTTATTGTCACTGACGGTGAAATTTCAAAGTTAAAGCAAGAAGACGGCCCATAAAAAGACATTTTTAAAACCTAATAAATGCGAGAACGGTCGCTGCTTAATGTGCAAAGTGTTGCAGCGGCGAAGGCAGATGTTGTTGAGTAACGTGTAGACGGCGTTTCTCTGCCCTGTTTGTGTGAAACCTTCAAATCCGTAGCACATGTAGTCTCAGTCAACGGTGAGGTCACGGTGTGCCGGTACATTGTGGAGTAAACGAGATGTCACTGCGGCCAGATGGGAAGTCAGATCACAGGAGAACAATAGAAACACGGAGCTCGTCAGGGTTTTATATGGACGAAAGTGGAACAAAGAGAGTCCCTTTTTTGTTTCCCAGAGTGTCGTTTTGACTTGTTGTAACATGTCTGTATATATTGGGGTAATTGGTCTGCAGTTAGATGAAGCTTTTTTTTTTTTTTTTACCTTAGTGGTACTCAAAGCACTTACAATGTGTTTCCCATTCACCCATTAACACACCAATGGCGACAGAGCTGCCATGCATTCCTGCCTGCCATTGGGGGCAACTTAGAGTTCAGTGTCTTGCACTAGGCCCGTGTATGGACGGGGGTTGAACCACCAACCTTGGGATTAGAGGACATATATATAGACATTATATTATGTCTATTTATATATACTGAAAATATTATAAACACAGCATGTATTGTATGAGATTTTCTACATTTAGGGGAAAAAGTATTTGCTGTCCAATCTTTTTTAAAGCAGCAATGAAACAACCAAAAACACTGAAAATGTTAATGTCCGGATGAAAAGTGGGGTCAAAAGCCAGCGTGTCCACTGTTTGCATCACATAGAGCCACGAATCTGTGACGCAGGAGTTTAATGAGGTTGTCTAATGTTGTCCTACTTTTCCTGAAGGGCTCAATAAAGGACATTCTTGGGCACATAATCATGTTCAGAAATGATTTCATAGATTAAAAAAAACAGTAAATTTGTGGACTGTCCGGCTGAACTGCAGCAGCCGGCAGCCTGTTCTTGTCTCTCTTGTCTTTATGGTGGCCTTTACTAGTCTCCCTGCACTGGTCACTGTCTGATCTTTGTCCTTTAAAGCCACACCTGAGACACATTCGGCTAAATTTAACTCTCATTTGAACAATAGGAATCAGATTTCTTTTTCTCAGGCATGTTTGAAGTCATTTATACATATTTGGTGTTTTGTATGCGATACCTTTACCTGAAACACAACTAATAGGTATCATGTAAATGCGTTGATATGAACTTTTCTAAATGTCATAACAGAACAACCTCAAACACCAGATGATGTTATTAAACCGTGTCTTTATATGTGCATGCGTTATCATCATTTTTCAGTCACCTAATCGTGTCTCCTGCGTCCTCAGATCACCGTATGGGAACCTGCTTCTCCGCTCTGGTTAACGGACGCTGTGCTGCAGAGCTGAGCGGTCAGTACACCAAGATGCAGTGCTGCTGTGACACCGGACGCTGCTGGGCTTTGGGGCAAATCCCCGAGATGTGCCCCGTCAGAGGGTCTGGTGAGTATACGCAGCACACGGGACGGTTCGTATGTTCGTATGTTTCCTGATTTTCATCAAAAGGGTGGACATGAACTCCAAACTAGGACAGAACCTCCATCGCCTCCTTCTTCCTCCGCTGACAAAAACAAAGCAAGATTCTGTCTAACTTGGCACGAACAAAGGCGGTAAATAAAGTCATGACAGCCTAAATGGCTCGTGAGCCAAATGAATTTAACACAGTAATGTGAAACTAGACGAGCCTGACGCTGCAGGAGAGAAGCTGCTTCGAGTTTATATGTGATGCGTCTGACAGACGAGCGAGAGCATCCACTCGGGCTGACGCATGATGTCATGAGCGCAGTCCAAACAAGAAAAGATGGAAAGGATTAGCCGGATAATTACCCGTCATCTCTTCTCTTTAGCAGGAATTCAGAAAAATATTCATCTGCGTGAGAAGTGTGATCCATAACTGATCTGTTGCAGAGCGTTCTGCCTCTTTGAGCTCCACACTGAGACGTGAGCGCTTTGATTTAGTGAGAATGTCAAACTAGGTGAAGGATGAACAACATTCTGTACATAAAGTACATCCATTCATACATGTAGATATACAGCAGACGTACTGTAGGTGCTCATCTAAGCAGATCAGATGTGCATGTTTCTGTCTGATTACTTTAGCAACGCTCACATTTGCACCCCTTTCTGATGGCATCCGAACATGTCTGAATGAGCGCGCTGCTTACTTTTACATTAAAGCTGCAACAACAAGGTCGGACTGAGTAACACTTAGCTTTCAAACTGGCAAAAGCATTCACAAGTACATTTACAGTCCCCCGCGCCGAGTGATTTCAGCATCAAAAACACTTTAATTCACTTTGCCCTCCAGCTTCACGTTGAAATTCTGTTCCAGCTGTTTGTAGGAGTCTTTCCTCTGAGTTTAATAAACACCTGCAGGATCGACGTGAGCGTCTCAAAAGCAAGGGAGTTGCACGAGTCACTAGCTACGTAGCAGTCGTCCTCAGGTTGGAGCTCCATCGCAGCTGTCAGGATGTTTTTATTTAACTGTTGGTGAAGTCAACGTCAGATTATCGTCACACATGGAGGGAATTTTCAACGAACCAGGCTGTTAGTTATTTGAACAGTTTGATAAGCTGCCGTTAGAGCAGATTCAGTCTTTTGTGCATTAATATGATGCATCACTTCTCGCATGAAGACACGGCGCCGACTGTCTCGGTCACTGTGGTGTCTGAATGAAGGAGCATTCATGTAGAAGTGACCTATGTCTGAATTGTTTTCGCTTTAGCAGACTGATAAAGCAGCAGCGTTGTGTATCTCATGTCTGAAAACCTGCAGCAGATGGTCAACTTCACAACAACTATAAAAGTCTTTCTGAAATCTGCAGTTTGAGAAAACGCCTCAAGTGCTCAACAGCTTCAAGTGTGCAGGTTGATTTAGTGCGTCTGAATTACGGCAACAGTCCGCATAAACAGATTTGTTGAAATATGAGTCACGAATGTTGGCTGATTTGTTTCCTGTTGTTTCGTCTCTCTCGTAGACGAGTACCGGCGCCTGTGCATCGTGGGCGTTCCCCAAGGTCACGGCCTCCCTCACGTCTACCCCAACACGCACTTCAACAACGGCAACGACAACTACGGGTTCAGGTTCCCCAGCTTGCCCAACGGCAACGGCAACGGCGGGATCGGAGGCAACGGAGGAGGAGGAGGCGGCTTTGGAGGCAACGGAGGAGGTTTCGGAGGCAACGGAGGAGGACCGAACCACCAGCACATCGGTCAGTGACTCCTTGGATCGTGCTGCTGCACCAATGATAGCCCCAGTAATCCGGGCCCACCAGAACCCATGTCCCGTACCCATCCTGTATGCTTATTAGTAGTGCTGTTTTCACATTGCACCTTTTTGTACTTTTCTAATGCTCTGTTTTATTGTAAATACCAACAATTTGTGCCCCTTTTTTTGTAAATATCAGCATTTTTGACACCTTAGTTCTATTTTTTTTATGTGTGAGCTACCTTAAATAAAAAATAAATCTGATTTACTGATTTAGATGAACCTTTTGGATGAGTTAGATTGATGTGATAATGTTGGAAATTGTGTCAATCTAATGTTAGTCTGTAATTTAAACTCATATTTGTGCAACAGTTGATTAAAAGCTAAACTCAAGTTGAGGTAACTTAATGAAATCGGCTTGATAACTAAGTTTCTTCACGTTGAAGTCAGGATTTCAAGTCCAATCTTTTACCTACTTAACATTGGCGCGACTTAATTTCTTTAATTTGCCGACTGAAAAACGTGTGCTAATTAAGTAAGTGACACTTTACACAAAAATTCCTATTAAACACTTGAAAATAATAGTTGGAACAGCTTAATTTTTTATGAATAATCAACTTAAAAACCTGTATTTATGCTACCAATCTTTGACTAGGTAGTAACTTAAGAGATAAGTAAGTAAGTAAGTAAAACTTCTTCCACAAACTCAATTTAGTTTGTTGTTTGAACATAATTTTACTCGAAATTGGTCATAACTCAGAAAGACTGAAGCAAACTGTTCATTTCTTGTCAAACCCAAACATTAATGCCACAAGAGAAGAGCAGCTGGAGCTCCTACATCTAATTAAATTGTCATCTGTTTGTCTGTTGTGTTTTTTCAGGCACTGTGTCCGTGAACAACACCATCGACGTGTGCAAACACTTCACCAACCTGTGTCTGAACGGACGCTGCATCCCGACGCCTACCAGCTACCGCTGCGAGTGCAACATGGGCTACAAGCAGGACGTTCGCGGGGAGTGCATCGGTGAGAACATGTACATGCAGAGTCACTCAGTGTGGACACATAGTGAGTGTGACAGTGCCACAGTCAATTGTGTGCACTGCACTGCCATCTTCTGCCAATTTAAGGAACTCGGCACAAGTGAAGGTGGCAGGAGAAATCTGCTAGAACGTGGCTCGTGCTCTGTGTTTTTGTTAGTTCAATCCGTGCCCTCGTTTATTCTCTGTGTCCTCCTCCCTCCAGATGTGGATGAGTGTGTGAGCAATCCATGCATCAATGGAGACTGTGTCAACACACCTGGATCGTACCACTGCAAGTGCCACGAGGGGTATCAGGGAACCTCCACCAAACAGGCCTGCATCGGTATGTCTGACTCTAACGTCAACACGATCGCTAATTAGCTGCATAAATGTTCCTGAAGCAGTTGTGAAACATACTAAAGCTGCAGGAACACCAATGTTTGGTTTTGTTTCCTCTCTTCAGACATCGACGAGTGCATCGTGAACGGAGTGATGTGTCGCAACGGCCGCTGTGTCAACACCGAGGGAAGCTTCCAGTGTATCTGCAACGCCGGCTTTGAGCTCACTCCAGATGGAAAGAACTGCATCGGTGAGGAGCAAACACAAACAGACGGAAATCTGCACAACCAACACATTTATGGCTCGATTAGGGTGAATTCATACAAATACAGCGTCTGCATGTACTGGATAGAGTCTAGCATGGAGGTGTATTAAAGAGCTTAAGTTTGAGTTAAACTGTTGCTGTTGCTGCATTGTCTCAGATTTCGTTTTAGTTATTTGGGACACGAAACTGAGTTCTTTAAGAGATTTTAGTTGTATTATGAGAATTTCAAAAAAAACATCTTTCCTTCAAAAATCATTTTAAAGGATCAATATCTCCAGAAATATAACTTCTACAGCCTTAGAATTTGGTGAGAAGATAGTTTCCAGCAGATCCAAATGATTAAATGGCTCCAGCAGAGGCCGAATGTTTAATTATTGACCTTTGAAAATGGAGAAAGATGCAGCATTTTTAAACAAGGGTAGTATTGGGGCCACTGAAGGTTCCTTTAAGTGTATATATATATGTAAATGTGTCCATATTTCTCCCTAAAAATACAATCATTTGTTGACATTTCACCAACCTTTGAGGGCCCTAACATCAGAAGAATTTGATGAGTCGTAAGTATGGCAAGACGAGGTTCCCGTTTTTAGATATTTTGCCAAAATGATGATGTTGACTCAATCATAGGAAACAAAAACTAGTGTTCATAGCAGTCTAAATGTTGTCTTTATATGTGCAAAGCTAAAAGGCGCTTCCATGTTGAAACTTAACAACATGTGAGACTGATTTTTGCAATGATGCACCGTCAGACTTTCTGAATTCTGTCCGACTGACCACACTGCGTGTTGCATGATCGAGGTGGATGATCTGCCGTGTCCACTCGTAGACTCTTTCTTCGTATCAGTGAGTCCAATCCGTCATAAAAGCGCAGGAAGCTGTTTACTGACCTCCTGCTATCTGTTCCCAGAGTAATTACTGCCTGAATCCTAAATAGATGATCTCACTTAATGAATTCAACTTTACGTGACTTGGCGGCGGACGCATTTGGGTTTTTGGTTGACTCACACCGGCCCTGCATGATGAATGAGACTGATTTATGACATCTTAATGCCCTAAATCATCATGTAAATCTGATTTAAATTGTTATGTTTATGCTCTTGTGAAAGTGATTCTTCATCTCAATGAGTACAACCAAAAACAGTCTTCATCTTTATCCAACTGACCCAATTTCTTGTATTTCCAGACCACGACGAGTGCGCCACCACCAACATGTGTCTCAACGGCATGTGCATCAACGAGGACGGCAGCTTCAAGTGCATCTGCAAACCCGGCTTCGCTCTGGCGTCTAACGGACGCTACTGCACCGGTACGTCTGGTGTCTTTAGCACAAACGCTGACCTGAAAACCTGGAAAAAGAGTCAAACGGGCTGATTCAAAACAGCAGTGACAGATTTGGTGTTCTTTGAAATCCTGCAGATTCCTTTTTTTTTTTTTTTTTTTTTTTATTCGTGCTCAGTTTTGTTTCAGACGTCAGACTGTTCTAAACTATGCACGGTCCGGCAGTGGAGGAGATAGATGAGAGCTGAATTTATGAGTCTCTGCTGACAGATTTTGTCTGGATGCGTCAGGAATAGCTGCCATTGCATTGCAGTCACACCATTACACAGGCTGCACAGGTGCATGTTCCAAATACACATATCTGAACCAGATCGTGTAAACTCCCAGTGACCTGATTCCTCAGTAAACATTCTGATTTCTGTGGTGTCTTTGCAAAATTGCACATGTTTACTTCTCTTTTTTACTTCATGCATACAGCTTATTATTAATGTTTGATCAAATCTTCTCTGCTGTGCATGAGTTGTAAGATCATGAGAGATTTTTGATTTTGCAGGCATTTTAACCTGCTCTATGGCATATATAAAGCAAACCCCACGATGCACTCTCACTCTAATTTATCTAAGCTGTTCTCAACATGCATCTTATCGTGTAAACTGGATCTGACATTACGCATCTGCTCCCCATCAGACATCGATGAGTGTCAGACGCCCGGCATTTGCATGAACGGCCGCTGCATCAACTCCGAGGGCTCCTTCCGCTGCGAGTGTCCGCCGGGCCTGGCCATCGGCGTGGACGGGAGGGTTTGCGTGGACACGCACATGAGAACCACCTGCTACGGAGCCATAAAGATGGGCACGTGCTCGCGTCCGTTCCCCGGCGCCGTCACCAAGTCCGAGTGCTGCTGCGCGAATCCAGAGCACGGCTTCGGAGAACCGTGTCAGCCCTGCCCCTCCAGGAACTCAGGTATCAGCTTTGTTTGAAGCTGCATGAGCTGAATATTTGTTTTTCTCTCCCGTGTTTAGAGCACAACCACCAACTCAAACAAAGAGCTTCAGTGTTCCTCTCTTGTCATTTGTCTTCCAGCTGAGTTCCAGGCTGTTTGCAGCAGTGGTATCGGCATCACAGCTGATGGCAGAGGTGAGCGGGAATGTTGCCACATTGTTCTAAAAAACACCCATTTATTCTCCATCCTCCACATGTGATATCTGCTAGTCGTCAGTCTTAAATGACAGGAAAAAGGCTTTTTGAATTCCACCTGCTCCACTGCAACATCCACCTAATCCATGTGTATAAAGTGCCACTAACGCGTCATGTATTGTTGATAACTGAGCATCAGAATCTGCACAATTTGCACAAAACTGTAGGTTCACTTGAAACATGCTCTTTGTTTTTTACACATATCAACACCTGCATAGAAATTGAACATTTATTCTCCTTTCTTTAACCTGTTGCACTTGTTTAAATGCATGAAGAAGAGTCAAATTCCTTGTCTGTGTTCACATATTTAAAGCTGATTCTGATTCTCTCAGACATCAACGAGTGCGCCTTGGACCCAGACATTTGCCAGAACGGTATATGCGAGAACCTCCGAGGAAGCTACCGCTGCATCTGTAACATCGGCTACGAGTCTGACACGAGCGGCAAGAACTGCGTTGGTGAGTCTTGGTTCCTTCTTAAAGCAGAACATCCCGAGTTAGCAAACTTAGCTCTTGTTGGAAAGCGAGACTCGGAAAATGTAAGCAGTGAGGAGCATGCAAACCGATTAGACGGACAACTTTTTATCTGCTTGACACTGTCTGCCTTTAAAAGACAGTTGTGATGATTTGCATGTTTAGAGAGAAGTTTTGAAGTAACGAATAAGAGGATTCTCTTTGTCCTCCCTGCAGACATCAATGAGTGTCTGGTGAACCGTCTCCTCTGTGACAACGGTCTGTGCAGAAACACTCCGGGCTCCTACACCTGCTCCTGTCCGAAAGGATTCGTCTTCAAACCCGACTCGGAGACCTGCGAAGGTGAACGAACTCACACAAAGACGTGTTTTGTCATTTGTACCAACAACCGAGGTCGTCTCCAGGTGACATTATTCCCAGATGTGCTGCTCCTCGTTTCCAGGAAACGTGCCTCATGGAAGGAGCACGTTGAGTTTGTAGCCAGTCGCCGGTGAGTTTGAATCAGGCCCTAACCTCAGGTGTGTGTTTGCACATGTTTCAGATATCAACGAGTGCGAGTCCAGCCCGTGCATCAACGGAGCGTGCCGGAACGTGGCCGGGTCCTTCAACTGCGAGTGCACCCACGGCAGCAAGCTGGACTCCACCAACACCATCTGCGTGGGTAAGACATCCACCCGACCCAACGCTTGAACCGACGAGGCACCGCAGGGTCCAGGAAACGAGTTGTGCGTGATGAAGGTTGCACGCTGAGGCACGAATGTCACTGAGAAATAACGGATGGAGGAGTCTTTTCTTCCTAATCAGCTTAATCCAGGTTTACGCTCTACTTTGGTAAATAAACAGCGAGGCGGTTCAAGTTTCCAGGAGCCATCCAGAGGCATTATCATCCTCACATGATCTCACAGGCAAAATGGCACACGCAGATGATTTATTAGATAAACGCTCGCATGCATGGCCTCGGTTCGCATGGAGATTGTTTTACTTCGTAGAGATCTGCCGCGGATTCAGAATGACATGCGGTATGTAAGACTCTCTGCTGAGTTTAGAAATTCCACTTGTTTGGGGCTTTGTTTCTTTTGGGAAATCATTGTGAGAATGCCGCATGCTGATACAGAATACAGATGTTATTGTAACTGGAAGGGAAAATGAGTCATTAAGTAAATACTCATACATAGTGCATGAGCTGGCTCCGTCAGAGGCCGACAAATTCCTCTGGTTTAGTTCAAGAAAGGGAAAGCAAACTGCGGTTCGGCGTTCGGGTGGCCTTGCGGTTTTCGGAGAAGAGGTGTCGCTGTTATGACTGTACGCTCGTTCACTTCATTAGGAATCCAGATTAAATTTAATGATGCGAGAGCTTCGCCTCAACCTGCAGCCGCACACGAGGTTTATGGCTCTTAAAGGTGACATTTTCATTGTTCTTGTGGTTTAATATGTTGGCATAGTGGTGAATTAGCGGCGTTTTGATGAGCAGATCTGGGTTTTGTTTGCGTAGAGTGTGCGTAATACGGAAAAAACAGAACGGCTTTACTGGATTGGAAATACCCTCGGCACGTTTGTTAGGCTTCTTGTTGTTTTGGCCGTTTCAGATGGAAAACGCTGCTGAATGTAAACTTAACTGTGTTTGTTTACAAGGGAGCTCTGCAGGGTACCTTTAATCAAGCTCGCTCTGTTGTTCGTTGGCTCTGCAGACAGCATGAAGAGTACCTGCTGGCTCACCATCCAGGACAACCGCTGCGAGGTCAACATCAACGGAGCCACGCTGAAGTCGGAGTGCTGCTCCACGCTGGGAGCCGCCTGGGGGAGCCCCTGTGAACCCTGCGAGATCGGTCAGTCCACGCATACGTCCATACCCATTTAACAGAACGGTTTTAACCCTATTCAGGACTTTTGGGGTCTTTTGGACCCCAGGCCATTTGGTGTAGATGACAGGTATTTTTTATTTTTAAAGATTTTTATTTAGATTTGAAAAGAGGGACATTTGTCGTGCATTTGGAACCAAAAATACGTCAACTTCTCAGAAAGGGTGTTCAACATAGTATAAAAGTCTATTAGGAATACCAACAAATATTTTGCACATGGATCCCGAAAGACCTTTTACGTATGGCAACATGACAGTCCTGCATAGGGTTAATTAAAGCTGCATACGTTCTGCACTGTGCAACAAATAAAACCAACAGTAAAAGTAATGCCGCTGTGTTGTGAGCATCATATATTCTGCACAGAGTTTCGTACGTAAAATGTTCTCATCACGTCTTACAATCTCCTGCCTCCTCAGACACTGCTTGCTCTCGAGGATTTGCTCGTATGAAGGGCCTCGTCTGCGAAGGTAAGAACGTCTTATGACTTAAAGGTCCCATATTGTGCCAGCAAATTAATTCTGATGTTGTAGTTCTGTTGTAAACGGGCTCTTTCGGTGCCCGTAGCTTTAAACGCAGCCAACATGCTGCTTCCCCCTTCAGGAAGAAGACTCTGTCTGTCTGTGACCGACAGCGGAGAGAAAAATAGTCAGACAGCAGCTGACTGAATGAGTGTGTGACGCCACAACTTCTTATTGCCTCTTTCTGAGTGATAATTTGACATTTTACAGCCTTTGCTTTCACCCAATGTTTGTCGGTAGACGCTGCATTTGTAAGATCAGTGTTGCAGCTGCAGAGCTTGTAAATATCTCTGAAGTGGCTATTGGTCAACGTGTATTTTCATGCATTTCAGAAAGATATGCAAATAAAAGCAGCTTTATTGGTGACTTGGCTGTATTAATATGCAGCTTATGTGAGTGCAGAGAGCAGGAGAGAAGCAAACAGATGTAAACAGTTGCAAAGCTGAAGCTGAAAACACATTCCTTGTGGGTCTTAAAGTTTCCACAGAGCTCTGACCTGTGCTAACGTTAGCCACATTAGTCAGACAACATGCTAACACCATGCTAACCCACTCAGCTCTTTAGATGCTGGGAGTGCATGAAGACTCTTGTGTTCACTCTCGCAGCCGACAGCAGAACATTTGGTTTGGTTCAGACGTTTTAGAGTTTAGCAGAAGATGCTCTAGAAAGTAAATAAACCCGGCGGACTGTGAAGCAGCTGCTCGTTCTGAGCGGATCACCTGGAAGCAGCGAGAGGCGGAGTTATGGAGAGACTTTATAGAGATTGAACTGGACAATTATTGATTCCTCAGCTGGAACGTAGCGCCTCAGTAAAACTCTTACAGGCTCGTAAAACCCAGAGACTATCTGGTTGCGGGGGGCCTTGAGGAAACGTCTTTATATCCTAACAGCTTTTATTTTACACCTCCAAGTTTATAAAAGAACACAATAAAAAGAGATTTTCTCCATATGGGACCTGTAATGAGCGGATCGTTTTGTCCTTGTAATGTGACTTAACATCCTCCCTGCAGATTCCTGTGTTTCACCTTGTAATCATGACTCCTTAAATGTCCCGCTCCCTCCAGACATTAATGAGTGCGAGGTTTTCCCTGGAGTCTGCACCAACGGCCGCTGTGTGAACACTCAGGGCTCGTTCCGCTGCGAGTGCGCCGAGGGCCTCACCTTGGACAGCACCGGTCGCACATGTGTGGGTGAGTAAAGAAATCGCACATCAGCTCGTGAAACAGCTGCACCAAGGGGCCAAAATGTGGACTCAGAGATGACTGTGTTCTTCATAACCTTCCAGACATGCGAAGCGAGCAGTGCTTCATGAAATGGCACGAGGACGAGTGTGGCCAGCCGCTGCCTGGAAGATACCGCGTGGACATGTGCTGCTGTTCGGTGGGCGCCGCCTGGGGCATCGACTGTGAGGAGTGTCCCAAAGCAGGAACACCGGAGTACAGAGCCATCTGTCCTCGAGGGCCCGGCTTTGCCAACAGAGGAGATATCCTGACCGGCAGACCTTTCTACAAAGGTACCACCACTCGAAAATTACTGAACGTGAACAAACCTCCTTTTACCCAGACTGCTTTCTGGCTGCATTGTGGCACATGCAAAGATCCAGATGTTGTCATAGGTATGAATGACTTTCAGTGTAATTGTGGGATTCTTTTAAGATCTGCATTAATCTGAAATGAGCAGTACTGATAAATGTCCAGCTTTGTGAGACTGGCTGGTCACAAACCAAAGTGTTGTTTGACTTGATTATGACATTAGATGAAAGCCAGCGGGTTTCCAAAGTCATCATGAGAGGAATGTGATTGTTTGTGCAAAATTTTGAGCCACTTTTTGGAGAAGAAGTAAAGATATTTTACCTGAAATGTCACCAAGATTCATCCAGTTAGTAGATGTTCCATAGTAATCCATCTAACCGACCAGGTTTAGCTGCTTGCATGTTACGGAAAAGATTTCAGCAATACTCATTCTGGTTAAGCTTTATGCAGATAAGTGTGTTCACAGTGAGAGAGAGTATAACCTTCAAACGAAGCCTCTTTGCGTATGTGAGGCTCACAGTTATCTGACCAGAGTCCATTCATACAGTCATATACCTGCTTAATCCCGTAGAGGGTTGCAGGAGGCTGCAGCCTGTCTCAGCTCAGATGGGTTTCCATTACAGGGCTCGCACGAGGAGACAAACAACCGTGCACGCTCACACTCACTCCAGTGACCAATTCACAATCACAAGCCAGCCCATCATGCAGCTCCTTGGACTGTTGGTGGAAGAAGACCGACACAAGGAGAACATACAAACTCCACCCAGAAAGACCTGCAGATTCCATCCCAGAACCTAAAAATAACATGAATTTCTATTGTGCTCGTGCTTCTTTGCAGATGTGAACGAGTGCAAAGTGTTCAACGGCCTGTGCACATATGGAACCTGCAGAAACACCATCGGGAGCTTCAAGTGTCGCTGCAACAGCGGCTTCGCTCTCACCGCCGAGGAGAGGAACTGCACAGGTACGAAGGGCTTTACGATTGACCAAACGTTCCCGTCACACATGACGAACGCAAAGCGAGCTTCCTCTTGTCGTGTCCTCGTGTTTCAGACATTGACGAGTGTCGCATCTCCCCCGATCTGTGCGGCCACGGAACGTGCGTCAACACGCCGGGCAGCTTCGAGTGCGAGTGCTTCGAAGGCTACGAGAGCGGCTTCATGATGATGAAGAACTGCATGGGTGAGTTTGATCCACAATCACACACGCAGAGAAGATAAAAGTTTATTAATCCTGAGGAACATTCTGGAGCCAGATATTGGTCAGAAAAAACTGAATGACATGAAGTAAGAAATGCAGTTCCTAGAAAGCAGAAAAACAATAAGATATATGTAATAGGTGTGATGCATTGCTAAAATACAATAGGTAAGATAAAATAAGGCGGTAAAAAGTAATGCTGACAGCGACACTGAGGTAATAAGTAACATCACACATGATAATATGAAATATTGCTCCTGAAAATCTGATTTAAATGAAATATTGCGCAATATACCGACAATGTTGTACATGGAAGCAACATGTGACACTGAAACTGATACTGAACAAACTATGGATGAGAGTAATTTTGCAAATGATCTTGATATTAATACTTAGATTTAAGTATCATGAGGCTGTCATTCGTGCAGAAAGTGGAGGCGTTATACAGTTCGATGGCCACAATACACACTATCTTGAAAACAGGTGAAATCAGTCCAGTTCGTTTTGTCGTCTAAACGCTTTTTCTCCTTTTCCAGACATTGACGAGTGTGAGAGGAACCCCCTGTTGTGTCGGGGAGGAACCTGCCTGAACACTGAAGGCAGCTACGAGTGTGAATGTCCCACCGGACACTCGCTCAGCACCGATGGATCTGCCTGTGAAGGTGAGGTTATGCATCCTCGTTTATTCTACGCCTGCTGCATGTCCAGATGTGTGTAGCTGGTGGACTCATCACAACAGTCGCATGATTCATTTTGTTAAAACAGCTGCATAGAAAAGGCTCAGATCTTGAAATCTTCTCCAAGAATGAGATGTTATTTTTCATTCTAAGCTGATGTGATGTTTAATTCTCTTTACGTGTTGGATGTTTCAGACGTGAACGAGTGCGCTCTGAGCGACAACTTGTGCAAGAACGGCCAGTGCGTCAACATGCCGGGAACCTACCAGTGCTCCTGTGACACCGGTTACCAGGCGACACCGGACAGGCAGGGCTGCGTCGGTGAGTCCCACGAAAAGCAGAAGCGTTGACCCCCGTAGCTTATTCGACTTCATTCTGTGTTTCTCATCGAGTTGTGAACGTGTCGTCCGACCTCTCCTTGCAGACATCGATGAGTGCACCATCATGAACGGAGGCTGCGAGACTCACTGCACCAACTCGGAGGGCAGCTACGAGTGCAGCTGCAGCGAAGGCTACGCTCTCATGCCCGACCTCAGGACCTGTGCAGGTAAAAAAAAAAATACAGGTGTTGTCAGGTCTCCTGCATTCTGCAATACGACTCAAGATGTTTGTCACATAGTCAAACAGTACGAGCAGTAAAATGCAATGCAGCTGTTCTACAGTGATGAGCAACAACAAGAAGATATGATTAAAAACACAGAGGAAAACATCGTCATAAATAAGATAAAGTTTAGTAAATGTTAGCTGGATACACAACACATGGAAAAAGCAGGACAAGAAAGCACAACAAGGCTAAAAATAAAGATATCATAAAGATGATGTACAACTTTACATGTACGGGATGAATAATATAACTAACTGATGGACACATTTAGTGTGTAGAACTGTAGACATTTTGAAGTAAAGTGCAGTAAGATAAGATAAGCCTTCATTAATCCCACATTGGAGACATTAGCAGTGTTACAGCAGCAAAGGGGACAATGCAAAAAATGTTGGGACATTAGTAGAAATATAGAAAATGAACAAGAAATGAGAACTGTTGATAAGGTGCACATTCTTCCACATGTAGATATCGCACAGATTCCTCTAAATGTGGAAAGTAACGATGTTCTATATGTATAAAAACATCAACATTACACAGAGATAAAGTGTATGAAGAACAAAAATGTTCACAGAGCTTTTTAAATGCACAAAAGTTTGATAAAGCTCAGGTTTGCATTCAGTAAACATTGTGAAAGCGTTAGAAGAGTGCTTCCATGTGCACACATCTATGCACACATATACTTGCTTCCGCTCTGTTTTGGAGTAACCCTTCTCTCTGCTGCACCTGTTAGACATCGACGAGTGCGAGGAGACTCCAGACATCTGCGACGGAGGCCAGTGCACCAACATTCCCGGAGAATATCGCTGCCTGTGTTACGACGGCTTCATGGCTTCCATGGACATGAGGACCTGCATCGGTGAGACCAAAGCTACACTTAAAAATACATGCTTCCATATTTAAATCTATTCTGTCATCTTGTTATTCTATTTTTTTCATCCTGTCTTATATCTAAAGATAGACGTGTTTGCGTCCTTTGGGACTTCCTCTGTCAGTCTCTTTCTCTGTCACCGTGCTCTCCGAGGTGGGAGCGTTTCTTACGTAACCTGTGTCTGTCCGCTCCTGTCTGCCCAGATGTGAACGAATGTGATCTGAACCCAAACATCTGTCTCCACGGCGACTGCGAGAACACCAAAGGCTCCTTCATCTGCCACTGTCAGCTGGGATACTTTGTCAAGAAGGGATCGACGGGCTGCACAGGTAAAAACATGACCGGGGGGCCGAGCTGTCGCCGAGAGGATCAGAGAGTCCAGACGGTTCATTCACGCAGGCAGCAGCAGCTTCAGGGCTTTATTTTAGAAATTCATTATTAACTCATAGCATCCGAGGACGTCATCACCAGAATCACTGCTAACAGATTTCAAACTGCTCTTGTTCGTGCTGTCATTTACTAAAGGAGCATTTTTCTGCAGCAAACTAAAGCTAGTTTTATTAATATTGAATTCTTTTAGTGTTTATTTTGATTTTCTACTGGCTTTTGCAGAAAAATTGCTATCATTGAAACACCATAAAGGAGTTTGGTCAAACAATTTCAAATTTTCTGGTTTGTTTAATGTAAATATGTGAGTTTTGCTCATTTCTAGTCAACAAATTTTTACTTTCAGACCACTTTAGAGCCTGAAAAACCAAATTCTTATCTAGTTTTTTGTACTTTAAGAAGACAAAACTTGGCGGAAACTTGCTGTGTTTCTTAAATTCACTTATTTCTTTCCATAATAGTGCAAAGATATCTGAGTTAAAACAGAATTCAGTTTCTAAACCAGGAAACATAGAATTTATCTCACTGTAACCAGAAGCAGCTTCACAGATGGTACAAAAATGACTTCAACTGAGACTGTAAGTTCTCGATGTGAAATGTAGAAAAAAAGCTCCTTAAACTTAGAAAATAAAAAAGGAAAACTGGACATTTTTTCTGTGACTAATTGACTCAACTTAATAACGTAAGTTTATTGAACTTTTTTGCTCGAGTTGAGTTCATTTATTTCATTTTCACTCCTCAGAAGATAACTCGTGAAGTCAATCTAATGCCAGCAGAGGAACTTAAACTCTACGCTGAATGAATAGATTTACGGTGTAGAAGATAAAAGTTGTTTAATTGGTTAACACTGATCCTCGTATCTTCCCAGACGTCGACGAGTGCGAGATCGGAGCTCACAACTGCGACATGCACGCCGCCTGCATCAACGTGCCGGGAAGCTTTAAATGTCGCTGTCGAGACGGCTGGGTGGGAGACGGCATCAAGTGTGTGGGTGAGTGTGTGTCCAGACTGTCTTTTCTGTTCTGTGTCGCAATGTGAGATTAAAAGACAACACAAAGGAGTGAAAGCGTCTCTTAAAGTTTCACGCTACTCGTCGTCTTCCTGCAGATCAAGACGAATGCTTGGCAGAGGACCACAACTGTAACCCCAACGCCGACTGTGTCAACACGCCGGGATCCTACAGGTGCACGTGCAAAGAGGGATTCAACGGAGACGGCTTCTCGTGCTCTGGTAGGTCACGAACACTGGGGTGCTTGCATTGGCTCCCTGTTTTCAGATCAAATCAAACTTCTGTGTGGTGCACATTTAAAAGCAAAGTGCTGCACATATTAATAGACAGACAGCAACACGATTACATGCAAAATGTTAAAAAAATAAACACATTTTCACAGAATAAAATACTACAAGAGGCTAAACAGCATAGCAACTTAAAAATAAATAAGAACTATTAAGACCATTAGGAGCAGAGTTATTGTAAACGTGGGATTTTTCTTGGAAATATCTTCTGATTAAAAGAGGAAAGCTTTGCATCTTCTCCTGCCTTTCATTTTCAGTGTCTATTTATGCTTTTACATGTTTTTTTAGGCTTGAATTGTCTTATTATTAGCTTTTAAGAATTAATTTTTTATCCTTCTGTTACTAAAAAGGTCTTTGTAGACTTTCTGTTTTGCACACAGTTTCAAAATGTGGTTGCACTGTTGTCTTGTGCTGAATTGCAATGACAATAATCCTAATTTCTGTGTGTTCTGTTGCAGACATGGACGAGTGCGCGGACAACGTGAACCTGTGTGAGAACGGCCAGTGTCTGAACGCTCCTGGAGGTTACCGCTGCGAGTGCGAGATGGGCTTCACTCCTACAGAGGACAGCAAAGCCTGTCAAGGTGCAGCTCTCGTCCTCCTCGCCGCTCTCCGTTTCACTTCCCCTCGCAGGAAGCAAGTCTGACCGACGTTTCTCCCTCTCTGCCACAGACATCGACGAGTGCAACTTCCAGAACATCTGCGTGTTCGGGACGTGCCAGAACCTCCCGGGGATGTTCCGCTGCGTGTGTGACGACGGTTACGAACTGGACCGCAGCGGAGGAAACTGCACCGGTTAGTCGCTGAAGCTCTCCAGCGCTTGACGTGGAGCAGACTCGGAGCTTGGCGGAGTCTCTCTGAATATAAAGCCTGTGTTTATGCATCTTCCCTGCTTCTTTCGCCAAACTTCAAATTTACTGCTTTGGTTGTATTTCTTCATTTGAGTCTAATAAAAACCGTATGTCATGATGTTATCTGTCGTCTCCGCTACCGATTTGGCTAAAACTGCAGATTGAAATGCAATTATTTTGTCCGCCTGGCCAGCAGTTTGGCAACTATTCAGTGTTTGTTTTGGGAATCTTTTGTTTTTAATCTGCACGGTCTTAAATAAAACTAAACTGAAATGCGTGTCGCTGTGTTCTGCAGATTTCAACGAGTGTGCAGACCCCGTGAACTGCATCAACGGACTCTGCGTGAACACGCCAGGCAGCTACCT
Source organism: Stegastes partitus (assembly GCF_000690725.1). Lineage (NCBI taxonomy): Eukaryota > Metazoa > Chordata > Actinopteri > Pomacentridae > Stegastes > Stegastes partitus. The sequence goes on along the minus strand of NW_007580095.1, from coordinate 16,738 downwards.
GTGCAACTGTCCGGCCGACTTTGAGCTGAATCCCACCGGAGTCGGCTGCGTGGGTGAGTCACGAGGAGAGATCAGAATATCTCATACATAAAGGCAGTTAAAGGTGATTGACATGCTGGATTAAAATATTTTCTTCCAGTTCTTCCACACTTTATCTCAGATATTAGACATTAAGGTGGATCCAGATGTTTTTGTTTGGACACGATAATCGATGGCAGCGTGAGCAGCTTGTTGCTCAGCTGGAGAGCAGGATTCCTCACCCACTTATACACAATGATTAACCGACATTATTAAAACTGAAAGAAATCAGACGCTCACCTCAACATTCGAGCAGGAGACTCCAGGAAATAAGGGCTCCTTTTTTTTGGATACATGAATTGAATACAGAGCTTGTAAATGTGTGGTCAGTGCGGGTCTTTGTGGAGGCAATTAAGTCGACGGCACTATGCATAGTTTGCCAGCAGAGACTTTCATGTTTTGTTGTTGCTTTTGTGTTCATGGGTTGACGCTGGTGTCCGTTCTTGTGATGCTCAAGTGGCTGAACACACTCGTGCAACTGTGCTAGAAATGCATGGACTGAAAAAACAAGGACAGACTCAGAACAAAGATCAGGAACTGGGCAAGAACAATAAATATAGCATCTCACAATGTACAGACAAACAGGGGCGGATATCACACTTAACTGACCGGGGTTACAGAGCTCGATTGGAAGAATCTAGAGGACGAGCAGCAGAGTAGTTAGAAAGTGGTAGGTGTGTCGGGAGGAGAGCGTGATCCAGCTCTGTCATTGAGGTGGTCCTTGTATCCAGCCTCCTGTGCAGCTGCCTTCACTCCTGCAATTAAGTCTGAGAGCGACAACACAGCCACACCCAGAGAATGCACAAGAGACGGAGGGAGGCAGGACACGGACTCACGTTTCCTCTCTTTCTCAGACACTCGTATCGGGAACTGCTTCCTGGAAATCCTCGCTCGTGGAGACGGAGGAATCTCCTGCAGTGCGGAGATCGGAGTCGGCGTGACCCGAGCGTCCTGCTGCTGCTCCCAGGGAGGAGCCTGGGGGAACCCCTGTGAGCTCTGCCCGGCCGGCAACTCCAGTAAGAACGGCTGCGCCATCAGTTATTTATAGTATTTACTGCCTCCATATGTCACGAGTAAAATACTTGATTTGTTGGTGAATCACTGACTCTTTTTGTCGTTTGTTTCTGTCTTGTCTGCAGCTGAATATAAGACTCTCTGTCCCGGTGGAGAAGGCTTCAGACCGAACCCCATCACTGTCATCCTGGAAGGTAAAGCATCCATCTTCCCCTGTTTACTAACTGTGTATAAAGCAGCAAAGCACTAAACTTCGACTGCAGGATTTCAACAGCGTAATCTAACACAAAAATCAATACGTCGGTGACATTAATGGATGTAACAATTTGAAATCTCTTCTAGACATCGATGAGTGCCAGGAGCTGCCGGGTCTCTGCCAGGGTGGAAACTGTGTGAACACATTCGGCAGTTTCCAGTGTGAATGTCCAGCAGGCTACTATCTGAACGAAGAGACTCGCATCTGTGAAGGTAAGAACGAAACTACTTCAGCTCTCCTTTTGTGTTGCATAAATCACAGGAAAAGGTGGGAAAAAAACACAGATACTGGTGGTGGGTTCTTACACATTGATTCCTCAGGAACCAAAAGGCAACCAGTTTTTAATCTTGTGAAAATCGGATTGGTCTTCTATTGATATGAACCTCTTCAGCCCACTAAAAAGGGTGCATGGCTCTTCTAAACTGAAATGTGGCTATGCGTTCCCAAAATACATGCATGCCAGGTCGCAAACATATAATGCTGCTCCCACCAAAACAGTCTGCACAACAGAACCCATAAGTTTAGCCACAATACTAAATGCAAAAGCCATTAGTAAAGCAGTTTTAAATATCCCGGACGAGTCCCCATTTGTCACAAATTGGCTCAAAGAAAGTGACAATTAGGGAGTCAATGCTAGAAATTGAATTGAATCAAAAGAAATTCATTAAAACACAAAATGACAGTGGAGTGTGAAAGTCTGCGGTATCAATCTTGGCCACGATACTAAATGCAAAAGCCAAAGAAGGTGACAAGTATGGAAGAGGCTTATTGAATAATGAAAGTGAAACAAAGAAGGATTGAAAGACGTGGAAGAGTGAACACATGTGCCAGTTTTCATCCACGTGAGCTGCGTTATCCGAACACAACCAGTTCCTCTATGAGGTCCCTGAACCTGTCACGCACCTATTAGGGACAAACAAACAAACCTGCTCTCACTTCATATTTCTGACCATCTTCATTTGCAGATATCGACGAGTGCACGACTCACATTGGGATCTGCGGACCCGGTACTTGCTACAACACTCTGGGCAACTACACCTGTGTGTGTCCACCTGAATACATGCAGGTCAACGGAGGAAACAACTGCATGGGTGAGCAGTCGAGTACCTCCTCGCTGCCTTCAAAAAAACATTTACATCCCAGTCGTAAAATCTGTGTCAAACTCTTCCTTCCTGCTCGTGCTGCAGACATGAGGAAGAGCGTGTGCTACCGCAACTTCAACGACACGTGCGAGAACGAGCTGTCCTTCAACATGACCAAGAAGATGTGCTGCTGCGCCTACAACGTGGGCAAAGCCTGGAACAAGCCGTGCGAGGCCTGTCCGACTCCTGCTACCTGTGAGTTCCAATAAAACCCTTAAACACTATGGATTGTCCCGGTAAAGCTTTTCATCAATCTGAGTCATTTAATACTGGGTATCTGCTGCTATCGAGTCCCATTTTCCTGGATGATACATCAAGTCAACTTCAAATCCAGTGTCGCCGTTTGACAGCTGATTAGCGGAGAAAAAACATCGATGTCTGCATCCAAGCAGCTCCTAAATGATAGCTAACCTCTGAAATGTATTATAGAAACAGTAGGAGGTACTGTGGCTCCAACAGGTGGAGAAAACCAACAGCAACAAGCCACTCATCCAGCACGATGAATGTAGTCGCGTAGTGATGCTTTCCAGTTAAAAATATTTCCACACTAATGAACCTTTAAGCAACACCAATCAAACCTGAAGAAACCTCTTGTACTCCAGCTCCAATCATCCAGATCAGCTTGAGATATACCTACTTAAAACATTTCTGAATATATTCCAATGACCCTCTCCTGTGTTTTTTCTCAGCTGAGTACCAGTTACTGTGCGGCAACCAGGCCCCCGGCTTCATCATCGACATCCACACTGGCAAACCGATCGGTGAGACCGACACCTGCAGGCGATCAGAGCTGTGATGATGATCATTTGCGTTCCACCTGTTACATTCTGCGTTTGGTGTTTTCCTGCAGATATCGACGAATGCAGGGAGATTCCCGGCATCTGCGCCAACGGAGTGTGCATCAACCAGATCGGGAGCTTCCGCTGTGAATGTCCGATGGGCTTCAGCTACAACAACATCCTGCTCATTTGTGAAGGTGCGACTCTTCTCCTCGTTTTCCCTTTTTGTTGTTGTGTCTCATCCAACAGATAATGATAACTCCCCCTCCTGTGCAGACTCACTGTGCATTTCTGTTTTCTTTTTTCACACACACTGGAATCTCACCGCACTGTGCTGCTGAGTCACTTCGTGCCAACGCATCTTATATAAAACACAGCATACACTTTCCTCCCGCGCTACTATTTCTATGCTAAACCACACCGACACACACACACACAGACTCTCACAGTCAGTGCAGTGCACACTCAGTCTCTGGCCGAGAGGCAGTTTTACAATCATTCCACTCAGCGCAGTTAATGCCGCCCTCACCAACATGAATTATGTCCTTGTAAAGGCAGGTATAGTGGCTCTGAATGGATCTCCTGCCAGAACCATCAATCATCCGCAACCTGCCAGCGACTGTCTGAACTGTAGCGGAGCCAAAATGGCGGCGTAGTGTTTTCTCTCCTGCTGTCGACGGGCCGACAGCCGGCTCCGACCAGACAGTTACAGAGCCTGTGATTGATGTCCACTGTTTCTCTCTTTCTTCCCCCGGCCCAGATATTGATGAGTGCAACAGCGGGGACAACCTGTGCCAACGCAACGCCAACTGTATCAACATTCCCGGCAGCTACCGCTGCGAGTGCTCGCCAGGCTTCAAACTGTCTCCCAGCGGGGCCTGTGTGGGTGAGTCCAGCCTGTCTGACAGGCCTGAATGGAGGTTCCCGGCTTAAAATAGCAGCGAGGACAGATTGAGGGATCCTGTTTGGGGATGTGAGGAACATATCAAATGTGCAGGTTTCTTGTTGAGGGAAAAAAATCTGCAACTGCTGAGATACGGCATCTTTTAATCGACTTGTTCATGCATGGTTTGGTTTTATTCCGCCATAAACAAACATGACGGGCGTTTAGAACTGAGTGCTCATCAGCATTTAATGATTATTGCTGCAACTGTTTGCTGTAAAAGTGACAAGAGTTGAACCAGAGTGCTGTGCAATTAAAATGGAAGCCCATAAGACAACAGTAAAACACAATAACTAAAAGATAAACGTGCATAAAAACACAATAAAGTGATGAAGAATAAAAGAAACAACACAATAACAGCTGAAGTCAGGGTGTCAAGCTCGAATGCTAAAAAGGAGAAGTTAGTTCTCAGTATCGACTCAAAGTTTCTGAGCAGTTCTCACATAAAACGGTAAACTGTTGCAGAGATTCAGAGCAGCCACCGTGAAGGTTCGATTGCTTTTATTTTTATGTCTAGATCTTAAAAACATCCAAGAGCATCTGGTTCCTTGGTGCTTTATTCGATGTATAAAGAGTTCTGCCAAATACGGCGCTGCCAACCTAATTAAAACCTCAAAATCAAACTATATAACCTTAAAATCAATCCTGAACCAGACAGAAAGCCAGTGGAGAGTGATGACGCTTGCTGTTAAAAGACAAGCAGCTGCATCTTGTACGTACAAAAAATTACAATCGTCCAACCAAATCGGGGATAAAGGCATAAATACCTGTTTTATAGTGTTTGGGGCAGAGATCAGCCTCCACTTCACTAAAAACCTTTATTGAAAAAACTGGTTTTGATTCGTCTGTCAAATTTAACGGAGCTGTTAAAGCTCATACCAAGAAATTCTTTTACAAAAAAAAGTGAATATATGAAGCCAGAAGATCGTGAGTGCCATTGAGGTCAGCCAAAAAGCTTGGTCGACCAGATATAGCAATCTTATTTTCATGAAGATTGAGAAAGATTTTTACTTTATCTACAAGACAATGAAAAGAAATCTGATGTTTTTTAAGTATGGACGTATATGCAATGAAAACAGTATTGGGCCCAAAATGGAGCCCTGAGGGACGCCACAAGTAACAGGGGCATTGGAGGACTTTGAAGTTCCTGCACACTGTAAGACAACTATCCTGTCAAGCAGCACCGGAATAGGAGAACGTAGATTAAAAACTCAGTAAAAACCCTAACCCTAATCCGTTCTGTTCTGCCGTCTTCTTCACAGATCGTAATGAATGCCAGGAGATTCCTAACGTGTGCAGCCACGGCGAGTGCATCGACACTCAGGGAAGCTACCGCTGCATCTGCCACAACGGCTTCAAGGCCACGGCTGATGAGACCATGTGCATGGGTGAGGAGGACGACGGCGCTGTGCGTTTGCAGGTTTTTCATGTCTCTACCTGCTCTAAATGTCATGTTTATTTCAGACATCGATGAGTGCGACCGACAGCCGTGCGGCAACGGAACCTGTAAGAACACCGTGGGATCCTACAACTGTCTCTGCTTCCCCGGATTTGAGCTCACGCACAACAACGACTGCATGGGTACGAATCACTCACTGTCCTTTCACACAAAGGTCAGCAGCAGTTAGCGCTTTCCTTTAAAGGTCGAAGCCTTGACGAGGGTTTAGATGTCGTTTTATTAAAGATTACACATGCTGCCCTTTTCGGCTGCGGCATTACGTCTGGACAGACATCGGATCCAATTTAGACGTACAGATTGCATTTGTGTCTTTGAAATAAAAACTTTGTGCACGAGCCAGGAAAAAAACAGGATGTCCTTCTCCGTTTGTGCCTTTCTGCTTGGCGACGGTTTAATCGTCTGCACTTTCACCTTTTTTGCAGACATAGACGAGTGCAGCGCCCTGCAGGGTCAAGTGTGCAGGAACGGACAGTGCATCAACGGGCTGGGCTCCTTCCAGTGTCTCTGCCACGAAGGTTACGAAAACACGCCCGATGGGAAGAACTGCATCGGTGAGTCACCAGTCACATTTATTAGGATAATAAAAGCAGTGTGGGGGTTATAGCCGATAAAGAGCATCCCTTTTTTTTTCACAGATATCAACGAGTGCGTGAGTCTGCCCGGCACTTGTTCTCCGGGAACTTGTCAGAACCTGGACGGGTCCTTCAGGTGCATCTGCCCTCCTGGTTACGAGGTGCAAAACGACCAGTGCATAGGTGAGAACGTCAGCTCAGACGACATGCTTGGGTCCTGATAAACGCCTCCACCCAAACACCAGGGAGTCGGAGGCCATCTGCTCCGACAATCACATTATTCTCACCTCCTTCTTCTTCTTCTTCTTCTTCTCTGACCTCCTTTAACCTCCCAGATATCAACGAGTGCGACGTGGAGCCCAACATCTGCCAGTTTGGCACCTGCACCAACACCCCCGGCAGCTTCCAGTGCTCCTGCCAGCCGGGCTTCGTTCTGTCCGACAACAAGCGCCGCTGCTACGGTGAGAGGAGCTGTTAGTTAGCGTCAGGGATGCTGAGGGTCACGTATGAACAGTTTAAACTCCTCACAGAGGGCAGGGAGGAGGAGGAGGCTCTCGGCTGTTGTCCTGTGGATAACAAAAAAAAGTGTGATTTTTCTTCTTTAACAATGCACAAAAATATCAATTAAACTGTAAAAACTAAATGTGAATTTTTAGTTTAACACACCATTAAAAACCTGTAGCTGTAAATAAAGCCCAGAATTTACATTATTTTTAAAGAAAAAGTCCATAAAAATTTCCCTTTTTATTTAATAGGGGAACCCGATAAAGTCAAGTGTGTTACTATAAATGTATTTCTGAAATTAATATATATTAATTCCATATATATTATAGGTAATTTCATTGCTTTCACAAATATACATACTCTTTATTAAACATTATAAAGCTAAAAAAACACTAACTTATATGGGATTATGGCGAGAAAATGTGTTTTAATTATGGAAAATTATTGTATTTTTATTTTATAGCTATTTTCCATTTGTTTACAGTATTTGTGGTGCCCCAACTGCTGGGAAAAAAAAGGTTTTGTTTGTTTTCTACCTCAACTGTTTTACCAAGTAAAGCATTGAACAATAAAAAAAGAGTTCTAAACTAGCTTGATGAAAAAATAATAGTTTAAAGATCCAGTTAAAAACGGGGAATGGAACAAATCAACAAGCAGTAATGGTGAGTTGTCAACGATTCTACAAAAAAAAACCTTCATAAACTTCTAATTAAATTGTATTCTGCCGTATGTCCATTAAATATCCTCCATTAAACTGAACAAGCCTCAAAAATGCTCATGACCTCGTGTTAAATTAAGGCCAGAAAATGTATTTAAATATGGAAAATTACTGCATTTTCTATGAGAAGATTTTTAAAAAAGAAATATAGTCCTGCATATTTTTGGCTGCCATAATACAGCCACATGTTTCTGAATTCACTAGAAGCTCGTTTTTCTTTTCGGCAGATACCAGAGAGAGTTTCTGTTTCACCAAATTTGAGGCTGGAAAGTGTTCGGTTCCCAAAGCCTTCAACACCACCAAGGCCAAGTGCTGCTGCAGCAAGATGCCTGGCGAGGGCTGGGGCCTTCCCTGTGAGCTGTGTCCAAGAGAGACCGAAGGTGTGGAAAACTCGCCTCTTCACTTACAACAAGCACACCATGACATTTGTAAAACTATCAAACTGACCTTCTTTTGTTGTGTTTCCAGCTGCTTTTGACACTCTGTGTCCCTACGGTCACGGAGCGCTGCCCGGACCCGGTAACGGTCGAGAAGGTGAGTCCTGCAGGATCCAAAACAATAAATACGAGGAGATATGTGTCGCTCACTGGGCTCTTGTCAGTAGGCTAATCGTGTCGTGCTCTCTATAGATATGAACGAGTGTGTGGATACCCCGGGCATCTGCCAGAACGGCATCTGCATCAACACGGATGGTTCTTTCCGCTGCGAATGTCCGTTTGGGTACCAGCTGGATTACACTGGAGTCAACTGCGTCGGTGAGATGGCTAAACTATCCAGCATGCAAAGTTTACTGCCAACCCTAGAGTGAGTATTGATCATGAAGCAGCCACAGTTAAACAGGCAGAAAAAGCAACGGCTGCAGAGATTCTTCTCTCAAACTGCGACCTCTCAGATCTCAGAAGGTCTGGATGACTGCGACTCCAAAGGAATGACCTCTGAGATCTTCATCTTACCGTGTCATCAGAATCAATATTAGCACCGACTTCTGATGCGTTCTGTTATTTTCCTGGCGCCAGACTTGAACGTTTATCCTGCATTACAGCTTTGATCTACGTTCAGATTCAAGCTGCTAATGAAAGCTTTTAAAATCTCCTTCCTCCAGACACGGATGAGTGCGACGTAGGAAACCCGTGTGGAAACGGAACCTGCACCAACGTGGTGGGAGGCTTCGAGTGCTCCTGCCAGGAGGGCTTCGAGCCGGGACCCATGATGATGTGTGAAGGTCGGCGTTCGGAATCGGTCAAACTCACTTTCATGAATGTACTCAGTTCTGGGCGACAGTAGATTAAACCGCGCTGCCTCTGTTTGACTCCAGACATCAACGAGTGCTCCCAGAATCCTTTGCTCTGCGCCTTCCGCTGTGTCAACACTTTCGGCTCGTACGAGTGCATGTGTCCTGCCGGCTACGTGCTGCGAGACGACCAACGCATGTGCAGAGGTGAGCGGAGGCAGCAGATATACGATACGCAAAGTGTCACCTTCACTGTATCGTCTTGACTCCTGTTTTCTGTCTTTCTCGCTTCGTTTCTTTGCACCAAACAGTGAGTAGTGACTCTTTGAAGCAGGTTTTTTTGGGCTTTAGCTTTATAATAGCGCCTCCTGACCTTCTCTGATTTCCCTCCTCAGATCAGGACGAGTGCTCAGAAGGTCTGGACGACTGCGACTCCAAAGGAATGACCTGTAAGAACCTGATCGGTACCTTCATGTGCATCTGCCCTCCTGGCATGCAGCGCCGACCGGACGGAGAGGGATGCATGGGTGAGTGGAAACACTTCGGCATCTAAACGTTGATGGGTTTAAACTCTTCTGCGCCGTCCTCACGCTGCTGTTCTTTGTTCTGCAGACCTGAACGAGTGCCGAGCCAAACCGGGCATCTGCAAGAACGGACGCTGCGTCAACACGGTGGGAAGCTACCGCTGCGAGTGCAATGACGGGTTTGAGCCGAGCTCCACTGGAACCGAATGCATCGGTAAGATCACTGGAGAACCTGTCGACTCACACTGGTGCGCAGCGTGATGAAGAGCTAGAAGCAGCTCCAGAAGCCCGAGAGATTGATTAGTTTCATCCGGAGACGTTCCAATCAAGTTCCCCCAAATGCAATCCAAGTCAGGTCTGCGACGCCTGATTCCTTTTTCCTATAAAATGTAGCTGCACGGTGCAAACCTCAAGCAAACTTATTACAGTAAAACCCACTGTGCACGCTTGACGACTGCATAGCTCTGCAGTGCGTTAAGAAAAAAATTTATTTCTGCATCCAGATTCTTGTTTTCCACTTACTGCAGGACAAAATAAATAAGTAAACAAATTAAAGTATGTCTTCAGTAACAGCTCATATCACAATTCAACCTAATGCTGCATTATAGTTGGAAAAATAAAAGAAAATACAATCAAAATTCCATTCTGTGTAGCAGTCGCAGCAAATAACATTTTTAAAAAAAAAGAATTTCGCTCAGTGCAGCTTCGTAGTAAAGCTCACAAATTAAAAATGAACAGCTGAAGCTTCATTTTCACATCAAAGTGTTGAAGCTGCAGCTAATAAAAGACCTCGTAGTTGATCAGGATCGTGCTGTAAAGCTCTGATGCTGCATAAAAAGCTGGCTTGAATCACCTGGAAACAGAAAAGAATTATGGCACTTTTCTCTACAGGAGCTCCAAAAGACAGTAAAAACTCTGTAATCTTTCTGGCCTTGCTGTTGACTTTTATAGGCGCCGGGTCAACCTGAAAGTATTGAATACAGCTCGCATTGCAGATATTAAAGTCGCTTCTGGATTGCTTTTGTTTTTTAAATTTAAAGTGTTTCCACGCTGCAGATATTTTAGCTGCATCCTGCCTCAAATTGCTCCATTTCTGAGCTTGTAGACAAAGAACTGGGCTTAGATTTGGCCATTACAAAAAATGCTGTGATGAATACCTATCATGAAGATCAGATTCCTAGTTTCCCCTCCAACCTGTCCTCCCCTGGTTTCCTGCAGACAACAGGAAGGGCTACTGCTACACCGAGGTGCTGCAGACGATGTGCCAGCAGTCGTCCACCAACAGGAACAGCGTCACCAAGTCCGAGTGCTGCTGCAACACGGGCCGAGGCTGGGGCTCCCAGTGCGAGCTCTGCCCGCTGCCCGGCACCGTCCAGTACAAGAAGATGTGTCCGCTCGGACCCGGGTACACCACCGACGGCAGAGGTGAGGGTCCCACGGCGGCGTTACAGAACCTCGGCTTTGTTTCTGCTCCCTTTGAGTCGATTCAATCTAATCTCATAATTCAAATAAACCTTTTATGGTTTTCATAAAATGTTTTGAAGCAGTATGACCAGGATTTTACTTTTAGCGCAGTAACAATAATACACAACTGCTGTTGGAGTGGTTTCACCATCATGCCTGCATCGTGCATGGGCAAATATTGGCCATAAATGCAAATATTTTAATAATTCTTCTCTCATCAAGTCTGCCTCAGAATGCCATCATACTCTACCCTTTTAAAACTCCTATTGGTGGCAATCACAGGAAGAAAAAATCAGCCTCCGAGAGTGAAAAATAAAGGTTTTATGGTCGGTGGAATAGACAGAAATGAGGACAAATTTGCACCATCATATAACTGGTTTGTGTTATTCTGTCAAAGGAGGGTTTTTCCCATTAAAGAGCATATGTGGGTATCAGTGAGTCTGTAATGTTTCAGGACTCCAGCTACAGTATTTCTTAAGTTATGACACAGATTGGCACAAAGAAAATGACGCAAAAATGGACATGACCCACCTTCTTTAAGAAGTTTGAACACAAAAACTAATGTTAGATTTCATACATGGCAATCTCAATTAATATTAAACCCTTAAAAAAACAACCTGTCAAATTGAAGATGGTCAGACGTGAACTTTTTTAAAAATCCGGTTAATCGAGACCAAATGACCCATAAATTAAAATTAAAGTTTGGGAAGCAAACTGAGCAAATAGAGCCACACCAAGTTAAATAAAGTGTCCTGAAACATCTGTGTTCTCGCAGACATCAACGAGTGCCAGGTGATGCCGGACCTGTGCCGTAACGGCCAGTGCATCAACACCATCGGATCCTTCCGCTGCCACTGCAACGTCGGATACAAGACCGACTTCACCGCCACCTCCTGCGTCGGTACGTCTGAGCTCCGTCCCTCCAGTCATCTGTCAGTTCAGCTGCAGGCTTTATTTAAATCTACAGATGTTCTTATTGCTGGTCTCCCTGTGTGAATGTTCCAGACATGGACGAGTGCGCTCTGTCGCCGAAGCCCTGCAACTTCCTGTGTAAGAACACAGAGGGCAGCTACCTGTGCTCCTGCCCCAGAGGATACAGTCTGCAGCCGGATGGGAAGACCTGCAAAGGTACAGGAGTCCTCGTGTTTCCGACCGCGTCCACATCAAATACCATCGTCCTTTATTGATCCCACGGCAGGAGAATGTGCAGCGTGTGTGCAGCAGAGGGGATAGTGCAGAAACACAGAGTAGGAAATATAAATGAGCAAGAATGTAATGATGCACAATGTGACAAGAGTAATGAGTGAAACTGTAGAAAAGTACTGACGCTCCAGAGAGTCTTCTAAATGTAGAAACAACCAAAAGGCACACTGTAAAAAAAACCTGATGTTTTTTGACGGTTTTCAACAGAATTTTTTTTTTTAACAATTTACTGTTATTTCACAGATTTTTGCTCTTTTTGTTAAATTACAGGCAACGAGTGTTAAAATCACAGGAAAAAATAATAATTTACACATTAACCCTAAAAAAAAAATAAAAATGTAAAAAATGTCCACATCAAAAATCTTTATTTTTATAAATGCTAATTCTTTCACAACATTTTTACTGTATTTAAATCAGCAAATCATTATTTGTGCAAATATTTTTTGTTATTTGACAGAAACATTATTATGTATTTTAGGATTTTAAAAAATTTACGAATTTTTAGAGATGTTCTGTTTTGTTAAATTACAGATAATATTCAGTAAAATCACTGAAGAGCGGGTAATTTTACAAAAAAAAAAAAAAAGATAAAAGATATTGGACCTGTCACTTAGTAATTTATTCTTTTACAATGTGTGACAATAAAATTATGCTTTTTTAAAAATTAAGGTAAATCAGCTAGAAATATCAGTATTTTACAAATATTTGCTGTTTTTTTGTATTTTTACCGATTTTGAACGTTCCATCGTTTTTAACATTTTTTCTTCTTGCTGCTCGATATGTTAAAATAATTCTTTTAATTCCTTTTTTTCCACAATGCAGACTTCTTATACATGTAAATAATACTGATATTGCACACAGTCTTCCAAATGTAGAAGATGCACAGGTTATAATTTTAGCATATTTTTGGTTACTTCATTAAAACATGGGGTTGTATTTGATGATCTTTTTAATCTGTCAATGTGATCTATCAAAATACTGGCTGTGTAGTTTCTGTTCATCACTGTACTAAACGGATAATGATTATTAATGATGTTTAAATGACGTATTAGCTTTAACATCGTGTTTCTGAACCGTCTCTCCGTGCCACTCGGTTTTCACGGTGTTCTGCGTTTTCCTCTCAGATCTGGACGAGTGTTCGACAAAGCAGCACAACTGCCAGTTCCTGTGTGTGAACACCATCGGAGGCTTCACCTGCAAGTGTCCACCTGGCTTCACTCAGCACCAGACGGCCTGCATCGGTGAGTCGAGGGACGAGACCGGAGCCGCCCTGCACCGGCTTCGTAGATAGAGACAGAAGATCATAAAGAACGACGTGGTTTAGAGCCGTTTCTCTGCTTTCTGTGTCACGCTCCTGTTACGTTTTTCCTCCCTGTGGCTGCAATATGAAGTCCTTCACGTCTATGGGAGCAGAACAACCGAGATGAAGTAGAGAGAAATCGAACTTATGAACTTTAAATTGCTTAGTTTACAAAAAAATATAAAATTCTTGCCAACTTAACTTTATTTATGAAACAATTTAAAACATCTAGACTGCAAGATACGATAAGATTATAATAAAATCAACAGCACAGCCCACACTAAACAACATGGTTAATCTACTTACTATAGATAATTAACTTCTTGCATTTTTAATTTCTTTCTGTACTTGTCTCCTGTCTGCTCTGTTGTGATGAGAAGAATTTTTCTGACTCTGATTGGACCACGTGGTGTGTTTTTGGCGTATTTTTAAATGACACATGTTGAATAAAGTGATTTTAATTAAATATCCCAATTTTAAAATTAGATTTGATTGTTTTCTGAAGCGACGTCGCATCACACGTGATCGGTTAAATCAAAAAAAGTAGAAAATGTGATCATTCCTCAAGTCTGTTTCTGGTAAACGGTGTAATTTTGACATTTTTCTTTAATCCAACATGTCATCAGAGGGCGACATGTTTAATAGTGTGGATACAAAGTGTGACACCTTTAGAGAACGAAGATCATATTGAAATCACGTATTAATGATGCGTTCCTCTTCTCTTTGCAGACAACAACGAGTGCACTGCTCAGAGCAGTGCTTGCGGTTCTCGGGCCTCCTGCGTCAACACGCCTGGAAGCTTCAACTGTGAATGCTCCAAAGGTTTCTCCCTGGACACGACGGGCATCGAGTGCGAGGGTGAGAACGCTCGATGTTCTTTGCATTCAGTCAAACTTATCGAGGCAGCTGCTTGTGCGCGAACTGAAAATGGAGGAAACTAAAAGTTCTTCTTTTGCTTTCCGTCAGACGTGGACGAGTGCAGCAGCAACCACCGCTGCCAGCACGGCTGTCAGAACATGCTGGGAGGTTACCGCTGCGGCTGTCCTCAGGGATACGTGCAGCACTACCAGTGGAACCAGTGCGTGGGTGAGTTACTGGGACGCCGGGGCAGAAGTCAGCGCAGAGGAACCGCCGAGTGTTAGAATCCTAGAATGAGACGAGTCGTTTTTTAACTGAACGTACAATTATAAAAGTTTTCACCAACAGAAAATGTAGTAGAAATAGAGGAAAGTTCATCCAGGGCTGCAGGGTGGTGCAGTTGGTAGCACTGTTGCCTCGCAGCAAGAAGGTTGCCGGTTCGCGTCCCGGTGGGGGCATCGGGATCTTTTTGAAGTTTGCATGTTCTCCCCGTGCAGCGTGTGTTCTCTCCGGGTTCTCCGGCTTCCTCCCACACAGTCCAGAGACATGTTGAGGTTAATTGGTGATTCTAAATTGTCCGTAGGTGTGAATGTGAGTGTGCTTGGTTGTCTGTCTCTAAGTGTAGCCCTGTGATAGACTGGTGACCTGTCCAGGGTGTCCCCTGCCTTCGCCCTAAGTCGGCTGGGATAGGCTCCAGCCCCCCATGACCCTACTGAGGGTTAAGGTGTAGAGATGATGGATGGATGGAAGTTCATCCACAGATTATTAAGACGAGCTACACCAATAAATCTGCAGATGATCGGTGTTGATTTAGAATTTGAATTAGAATAAAACTTTATTAGTTTAAGTCACAACAAATGACAGCGCAGACACATTACAGTAGAGTTTAGCTCATTTAGAAACAGCTTGAGTCTGATTAAAAGGTTAAACATTCTCAGTCAGTTTATGCTTATGTTAAAACTTCACTGATGTATGATGATCAGGTTGTGAAACTTTTATAAAACATCCCTAAATTGTTTCCCTGGGAGGACGAAATGAAACAACGCTGGGTTTTATAGACGCTCGGAGAATCTGAAATGCAATAAGTCTCCTTATTTTTATCACCAGCCCAGTGTGAGATCTAAAAACGAACCTGCAGCACAAAACAACAGAATAAGATATTTTTATTTCTGTAAGTAAGAAAGCAAACAGCAGCTTTATTAGAGATGAGAGCCACTGATGTTGTTGCAGCTTTTCAGCACATTCTCAACAGAAATGACAAATTCTATTCTAGTCGCAGTAGCATCAGGCGCTGAAGGCAGCCTTTGAAAAATGGCAACGAGTGCATTTTAACAGTAGAAGTAAAAGGATGAGAGAGGTCAATGTCATCTATAGTTTCCTGATTTATTAGATTTAAGAAATCTCTGGGTAGAAATTCAGTATAACACAGATTTCTGATCAATTTCTTACTCCTTACGTGACTGTTTTTTATTTTATCATGGTATTTATTTATATTTTTACTAACGTACCACTCATATCTTATTGCTATTCTATTAAACAGAGCTTTTTTCTTATATTATTATATGTTTTTTAATTGATGTCTGGCACACAAATATTCTTCAGATTTGAAAAACTTCCATCTTACTCTTGTTTTTATTTTTTTCATCTGTGCAGCCATCAAAATGATCAAATGATATATGTAAAGTCAACTTAAAAAGCCTTTTCTCCACAAATGAATCCAAACTGTTGTGTGTATCGGGATAGTTTTTATCATCATACAACAACGTTTATAGTCGTGTTGAATTATAATCTGCTGCATGTTAGTTTTCTGAGGATGCATCACGTGTCGACTCGCCCTCTCACCGATCCGAACCTGCTTTACGTTCCCCTGCAGATGAGAACGAGTGCCAGGGCGGGACGGTTTGCGGCTCCGCTTCCTGCTACAACACGCTGGGCAGCTTCAAGTGCGTCTGTCCGTCCGGCTTCGACTTCGAGCAGAGCGCCGGCGGCTGCCAGGACGTGAACGAGTGTTCGACGGGAACGAACCCCTGCATCTACGGCTGCTCCAACACCGACGGAGGATACCTGTGCGGCTGCCCGGGAGGCTTCTACAGGGCCGGACAGGGGTGAGCGTCTCATTTAATGCCTCGTTCACATCCGGAGGAATCACTGAGGACGTGCTCTTGTTTGTCATGAAGAGTGCAAACACAATCCTGGTTTTAAATGAAGCTACAGTTGAAGCTTTATGTTGTAAAATGTTCCAGGTTTGTGCAGCACCAAAAGTCAAACCAGTTCAACAGAGAGGTTTTGTTTTTGTGGCATCTTCCTGTTCAGAGAAACCAAAGTTTGTCTCGTCTCGCTTCCAGAGACCGACAGAACTTTTTCATCCAATAAGCAGTGATGAAGAGAAGAGCCGTCACAAGCGATGAATCTTAGAGTTAAACTGAATTTTATTAAATCTTACTGTAATCTGATGTTTGAAGAACATTCTCAGGGTATTTCTCATCTTGAACAACGTTCCCACAAGGCTGAACGTTCAAACGTTTTGGCTGCGACGCTCAGAGGATGTTTGGAGGATGTTGTCAGATTCTGTTAAATGATGACTAAAGAAGAACGATGTCAAAAAAAATTGTTTTGGGGATGTAATTGAGGCAGCAGATGACAGAAAGTCTTTTCTTTCCAAATAAAATGTTCCTGGAATGTAACACAGCAAC
>NW_007580094.1:83336-85741 GCF_000690725.1 Stegastes partitus | reverse complement strand
GGGGGGGCAGGTCAGCAGGGGCGGGGCGGCGTGTTCTCACACCTGATGGACTGAGGACTGTGACTCACCTGTGCAGGCTTCAGCACCTGGACATCCTCGTTGGAGCCGTAGCCCTTATTGTGCTCTCCGGCGATCACACGGTGGTAGGTCCTGACAGGAGACAGAACAGGGCCCGTTTAACCAGAACCATGAGAAACAGCCTGCTGACTGTTTCAAACGTGATTTAGGTCTAGTTCATTAAAAACATGCTTCATTTTATTATTTTTTAAAGTGTCCATCAGAGATCTGCTGCTTTGTGCTCCTGCTGACCTGACGTTGCAGTGAGCGGCGGTCACCACCCAGTTCTCATTGATCAGAGACCCTCCACAGAAGTGGAAACCGTTGGATTGCTGAGAGCAGAACAGACGATTCAGTTACTGAGGATGGAGAAGAAGCAGCAGAAGCAGCAACCCTGTGTTGCGGCTCACCTGCAGAGACACCTGCCAGGGCCAGGAGTGAGGCACCGCCTCCTCTCCGTTCACGATGCGAGCGTAGCCGGTCACCTCGGGGGGGATGGCCGGAGTGCCGCAGCCTGAGAGGAAAGGAATACTCTGCTGTTGGCATGAGGCTCTGGAACGGTGGCATGACTTTAGTTTAGAAAATATATTTAGCCTGAACCATCAATCTGACGAGAACAAGTCAAAGCGAGCTGCTTGTTGTTGCACAAAGCGGCTGCAGCAACTGACATGAAGTCAGTGCTTCAGTGGTCGTCCCACGCTTGTGGTTTCCACTGAGAGTCAAAGTGAGTCGAGCTTCTTCTCACTTTCATGAGCGACTCTGTCCTGAACTGCTGGATGTTTGCAGACTTTTCAGAACCTCTGAGAGCCGAACGCCTCCAATAAAACCTTACATGTGTTTCTGTTGCTGTCTGAGCTACACGTAGAGTTCCACATTCAAAAAGAAAAACTTCAGAGTTCTGTGTTTAGTGGACATAAATGATCTGTGAAGGTTGTCAGCAGCGTTTTGCCAGAAGAGGAAAGTGTTGCTCTGAGTCTCACCGTAGGCGGCGCTGACGAAGGCGAGGCAGGACACGAACCAGAGGAAGGCCATGGTGCGACGATGATGCTGGCACCGAGTCAAGCTGCTGTTTTAACCCCTGCAGCCGCTGGACCTCAGCCAATGAGAGGCCAGCTGCCAGCTGGTTATCAGTCCGAGGCGGCAGCGGCGTTCTCACGGGTCACATGACCTGACCTGCAGCTCTCCAATTGGCTGAAGAGACTGAAAACATGTTGATCAGAGTTTTATCCAGAATCAGCTTTATGTATGTTCAGCTGAAGGTGAGACTCAGAGTGAGCACTGAGCTGCTGCAGCAGCTCTGAGGTTCTTCATGTTGGTGTCTCAGCTCTACACGTTCATTCACATCAGTAAACTGCAACTTGATGTTCTGCTCAGACATCATCCGTCTGCAGCTTTTTATGTTCACAGAGACACAAGAGGTTTGTGTCTGCTGCAAAGGATTGTGGGTCAAAATTGTGTGAAAAACGTGTTGTCTGCTGAATGTGAAGAAATGCACGTAAAACCTCAGGTGCACACTTCACATGTAACATAAACGGAGTGTTTAAATCCAACCGTGACTGTTTTCTAAACCTCACCGAGCAGCTTTGGTGCCTAAACTTCACCAAACAGAGAGCAGAGAGCAGCGACCGAGAGCTGAAGCCACAGTGAAGGTCAGAAGGTCAAACCAGAGGACGTTCTCACTGCTTCTGCTCCTCAGAGGGACGACGGCCTCATAACAGCTGAAGTCAGTCAAACTTACATGAATTCACCTGAAGCGCCTCGACTCTGAACACAGTGCTGATGTGTGAGCTCTTCAGGGTGTTCACTGTTAAAATCAGGACTCATTTCACACGTTGTGAATTCAACCAAATGTTTTACAGTCATAATAACGCAGACGTCAGTTCTCCTCCCTGCTGGAGCGGCTCTTTGACAACTGAAGGACCGATTTAGGATTCTGCACATTTAACTACACAGCGGTGATGAAACAGGAATACTTTTATAAAACATGTTTCAATGAAGTGTTTGGACGTCCAGCTGCTCTGTGGCTTCCATCTTGTTCTCTCCAACGTCCAGGGTTTCAGGTGTTTCCATGAAGACCACTGAAAACAAACACGGCTTATATATTTAGAAGTTGGGACACTCAGCAGCTGTGTTCATGCTGACGCACTGATAAACTCAGTGAGAACCAAGAACCGCTGCTGTGGGATCACTCGTGAACAAACATGTGACCAGAAACCAAACAACAACCAATCAGAGGACTTTCAGCTTCAGCTCGTGTTAAAACATGAACTTCACATCGAAAGTCAGACGCCTGCAGAGTCACAGAGGGCCTGAGAAGGTCTGCTTCACCTGCAGCTGGGCACCGAGAC
>NW_007580094.1:81188-82913 GCF_000690725.1 Stegastes partitus | reverse complement strand
CTCTGTGATTGGTCAGTGTGAGGCAGGGGGAGGAGCTCTGTGAGTTTTGGATCTGGTTTTGTTCTGATATTTTAGCATTTTGATTAAGGAAAACAAATGTTGCCATGGTGATGGCTGCGCGCATGGACGCAGCGCCCCCTTCAGGAGACATCGAGAGTGAACGTTTAGTGTCTATCACAGACGTTCATTCCACAAAACGTACTGATTAAATGATCCTGAAGAAACGCTGTGTGTGTACAGGTAATGACAATAAACTGGATTTGATTTGAAAATGAATAAATACGTAAATCTGCCCACAGCATCAGTGAAGGAACCTTGACCTTGAAGGAACTCCAGTCTGGTTAGATGGCATTGGCTGGACAGCAGGGGGCGACATGTGGTGGAGTCAACCAAAGAGGCTGCTGTGTTTGATTTCAAATCTTCCTTCATCTGATTCATCTATTCTGGACAAATCTGACCTTTCAGAGCAGATGGAAAAATCCGGCTGATTAAGCAGTTTTATATATTATGTTTATATATTTATGATGTCGGATTATTGGAAACATCCTGAACAACGAAAGAAATAACAAGTTTGATCAGAACAAGCTGCAATGAAATGTGGCCTATGAAGCTGATGAGCATAAAATGAGTTAAAACACAAAATAAATGTTTTCTTGATTCATCTTCTGGTGTCAGTTTTATGGTTCAGGAGTTTGTCACCTTCAACGATTAAAGTATAAAACCAGATTAATGAGAGTCACAATGACACCAGCTGGTTTTTACAGGTTCTGACACAAAACAACTCAACAACTCGTGTCCCTGTGGTGGAAAAGAGGCAGGAAATCAACTTTATTGACACCACAGAGTTCAGCGAGTTACAAGGTGCTTCACAGAGAAGAGCAACAATAACACCTGAGCTGACAAAACACAGCAAAAACATTATAACGCATAAAAAATGGTGGACTATGAGAAGACATTCACCTGGTCTGCAGGTGTAACCGTGAACAGGAGGCGGGTCAGTTGTAGAAAATAGCAGCAAAGCTTTCACCTCTGGAACTGTTTTGTATGGAACCCTGAAGCTGAGAACACGTCTGTCAGTCCAGACTCATGCAGACGTTACAGCTGACACAGAACCTGTCTGTGAGCTCCTGGACAGCATTCTGTCCTCAGACGGACCCGGACTGAGGCACGACATCTGGTCCTCCTGTAATACTGATGTCAGAACGCAGCCTGAGAGCAAAGACGTCTTTTCTTCTGCTCGTGTGATCTGAGAATCAGAGAATGACTTGTTGTTTTAGTGAAACTGCAGAAGAGACACAGCAGAAGATGTTAGTGTTAAGATGAAGGTCAGTGTGGGTGAAGCCTGAGAGCAGAGACGACGTGAAGGTCCTGCAGGTTCTTGGTTCCTGTCGGTCTCCAAGTGTTTGGGCTCATTTACACGTCAACCTGCTCAGAATCAGAATCAGAATCAGAATCAGCTTTAATGGCCAAGTCCGTACACAACATACAAGGAACTTGGTTTGGACTGTTGGTGTCGCCCCGGGAATGAATAAAAAAATCAAATTCAGTAAAATACCTACAGAAAGAAAAGAATAAAATAAAATACAATGAATATGATTAAAAAACAAAACAAGATAAAAACACAAATATATACAAGAATTTACTAATCCAGCAGAAAAGGTTTATGGACATTAGTGCAAATAGAAGCTGTGGTTGGAGTGGATCAGCTGGTCAGTAGCATCACGG
>NW_007580094.1:75559-78057 GCF_000690725.1 Stegastes partitus | reverse complement strand
TATGGCGTCCAACTGGATGTAGGCTGGGACCAGGGGAGGTATGGCATCCAACACTGTCGGCTTGATCCTGCTCAGTGATGCTGGAAACGCTGCATATGTCTCCAACCTCACGCTGGAATGTGCTGGTGGTCAGAATCTCAGAATACTTTCTATTTGTAGTTTCACTGTTCTACCACTAGATCATGTGCGTACACATGGTCAGAGGTGTGCATGTAGTTACACACAGTCCTAAGTACACGTACAAGTTGGTAAATTCTATACTTTGTGTAGGAATGTTGGTACGCACTGATGATAAATGAGGCCCCTGGTGCTGAGTCATCAGAAGTCACTTTATTGTCACAGACAAAGTTTAGTTAAACTCAAATTAACACCTGAATCACCTGTCCAATCGGACACCTCCAGGTGGACATCCTGCTGATCCCATGGGCCCAGTTTGAGCAGGTCTCAGGTTCTGCAACCAGTAAACACTGATTCACAGGGGGAGGTTTTTCTCTTTGACCTCAGGTTCAATTATGAACCCTGGAAATGTGACAGACACACCCACTGTGTTCATTCAGACACACAGCTGAAGTTCTTCCAGTTACAAACAGTTTGTCCACAAGGTTCAGGCCCAGGAACCCGTTCTGCTGCTCTGGTTTCAGTCTGGTTTTAGTCTTGTCTTGGACTTCTTTGAGTAACAGGTGGGTACCTTCACAAGACAGTTTTGAAGAAGTGAGTTCTGAGGAGTTAGGTGAGGTGATGGGAAGGGGCGGAGCTTCACCTGGCTCTGCAGGTTAACAGACTGAGGCTGTTTGAATTCAGACTGTTCAGACTTTGTCACATGTGATTGTTTCTTGTTGTGTATTCAGGGTGTGAGTGCTCAGAAATTTTTTTCGTTTTAATATGAATTTGAGAATTTAAATTTTGTTTAGCAGCAGCACAGGAAACAGAATCTGAAAGAATCCATCCATCCATCATGTCTACACCTTAATCCTCACTAGGGTCATGGGGGGCGGAGNGTGTGGCTGCTCCAAACCACACAGTGATGGAGCTGCACAGGACAGCTTCTGCTGAATCAGCAGCTCCTGGGGCAGACCGTGTCTCCTCAGCTGTTGCAGGAAGTAGATCCTCTGCTGAGTCTTTTTGAGGACGCAGCAGATGTTCTTCTCCCACTTCAGGTCCTGGGTGACTCCCCAGGAGCTTGAAGGCCTCTACAGCTGACACAGGGCTGCTGCTGATGGTGAGGGCTGTCTCCTGAAGTCCACTCTCATCGCCACAGTCTTGAGCTTGTTCAGCTCCAGGTCCCCAATTCAACCCAGACCCCGGTCCTCCGGTTCTAGCTCTGAGTCAGTAGCCAGAACTGGGCCAAATCCACCTCCAGGTCCAGAACTTGGCTCGACCACATTGCTCATAGTTCTTCTCCCAGCCGGGCCCATCTACTCAACCTACCTGGACGTCCACCTGGATGACGCCGGGTCACCCGTCCAACACTCGCCCCTCCTGTCCGGGTCTGACTGTCTGCACTGTTCTGGTCCTGTGTTCAGGTCCGCATGGAAGGAGTTAAACGTGACCCGACACTGTTTATGTGGACGAAAGACCAAAACACAGAAAAATGTACGTTTTAAAAAGGACTGAACCCAAACAGCTGTCATCAGTCAGAAACACAACAGTCAACACGGAGCCACGAATCAGAGTGAGTCTGAAACCAGCTGAAGCTCTGGAACGCCTCACATCAGACGGAGACATTTCAACATGTTAACGTGAAGCGTTTCCAGGAGAACTGGAGTCCGCTGGACAGTGATGAAGGTCAGACAAGCTGTTGGGTTTGTGTTTCAGCCTCCAGCTGCAGGAGAGCAAAGTGCCATCAGTCTCCATGTGTGTCTCAGTGAACGCCCTCAGCTCAGCCTTTAATCTCATTTGTTCTCAGCTTCCTTTGTGTCAGGAAGTTTGCAGAGATTAATTTGAGGACAGAAGATTTCCACATGACAGAACCAGTTGATTTACTGGAAACAGATGCAGTCAACTCTGCACCGACACAAACTGTGAGGTTTGAAGAAAATCTGAGTGTCGACTTGCTGATGTGTAAATGTGAAGAGTTTTAACACCAGGAAGCCCATCTTTTGTTGCAGAAACTCCACATTCATCCACTCAGTCTCATTTAAACTGTCAAACTTTAAACTGACATAAAACAGTGAAATGATGTAAAAAAAAAAATAAAGATAAAAAAAACTTCTTTATCTCCATTTGTTTAATGAAATCTGATTCAGGCTGAATGTAAAACCAAACATCTCAGGTTCATGTTTGCTTCAGAGTCCAGAGGCCTCATTTATCATCAGTGTGTAGAAAAGCTTCTGTATTCTGTCGTGCACATGAAATGTAGAGAGTGTAAGTCCAGAAACATCCGTATCTATCAAACGAGCGTACGGGGTCGTAACACATCAGTGCTGATAAATCCCACTGGTTCTTAACCTCCGTGCTCGAGCACGTTGCCTTCAGGAACGCCTCCACATCACCATATA
>NW_007580094.1:67612-73953 GCF_000690725.1 Stegastes partitus | reverse complement strand
GCACGGGGAGAACATGGAGACTCCACGCAGGAAGATCCCGGGTGTCCTCACCGGGACGCCAACCGGCGACCTTCTAGCTGTGAGGCCACGATGCTGACCACTGAGCCAACGTGCCGCCCAGAACCTGAAAAAATGAAATACAAAATAAAGAGAGTGTTCAGTAAATGTTTAAATACCCCAAAGTTACTGTAGATTAAACATCAGCTGATTGTGAGAAGCTCAAAGGGGAACTTTGCTTGTTTTTTATTTGGAATAGCTTAAAACAAGGTGGTTTTACTTTGAAATGCCCCGACAGGAAGCAGTCGGTCCTGTTCCCGTTAACTTGCCCTGTTTTGGTGTGAACAGTGTGAACAGTCCGGACTGACAGTCTGATCCGGATCATGGACCTGCTGCTGCCGGCCGTCCCTCTCCAGCTGTGACCCTCCAGAGTCGCGGAGCTGCAGCATGTTGCTACAGGGGAACGACTCCTCCCGCTGGGCGGACCCGCTGCGGTCCAACCGGTCAGCGCCCGGAGGTCCCGGGCCGGAGGCGGTGGGGGGCCCCGGGCCGGAGGCGGTGGTGGTGCCGGCGGTGTTCGGGCTGATCTTCGTGGTGGGGGTGGTGGGGAACTGCCTGGTGATGGTGGTGATCGGGAAGGTGAGACACCTGGGCGCGCGGGGAGGCGGCGGCAGGCGCGCGCTCAGCCCCACCAACGTGTTCGTGCTGAACCTGAGCGTGGCCGACCTGTCCTTCCTGCTGTGCTGCGTCCCGCTGCACGCCACCGTGTACTCGCTGCCGGAGTGGCTGTTCGGAGGCTTCCTCTGCTGGTTCGGACACTTCTTCTCCTCCGTCAGCATGCTGGTCAGCATCTTCACGCTCGTCGCCATGTCCGTGGACCGGTACGTGGCCGTAGTGCGCTCCAACAAGTCCGCGTGCGTCCGCAGCCGCAGGAACGCGCTGGCCGGGCTGTGCGTCATCTGGACTCTGTCCCTGCTGTGTTCGGTACCGGTGGCCCAGCACCACGTCCTCACCAACCACCCCACCGCCCCCAACAGCACGTTCTGCTGGGAGAACTGGGCCGGAGCGTCCCGACGCGCCTACCGGGTGACGGTGCTGCTGCTGGGCTTCCTGCTGCCGCTGCTGCTCATCAGCTGCTGCTACGCCAGGGTGAGTCCGGAGCCGGTACCGGGCTAATGTTTGACTCCCGGGGCAGTAAAACACGCGCCAACAACCGCGCACAGGGCCAAAGGGCGCAAACACATTGTAAAAGTGTGCGTAAAAGCCTGCAGCTGCGCGCAGACACACACCTGCACCGGTGTGAGCGTTCAGAATACAACACAGTGTTTGAAGTGAAGCTGCTGCATCAACAGCTGGTTCGGTCCAGATGTCTGTGTGCTTCAGCTCCTCGCTTTGTCCACATGCAACACCTGTATTTCTTATATTGTCACTGACCAGTCGTCTGTCTTCCTGTTCTTTGTTCCAGGTTTTGTTTCATCTCCATAAAAAGATCAAGAACATGTCCAAGAAGTCTGAGCGCTCCAAAGCAAAGGTGGGTCCTCCTCATCCTCACTGACAGCCTCGTGATCAGCGACAAGACTGAGGATCACAGTCTGTTTATGGAGCCACAGGGCAGAAAATAAAGCAGAGCAGCAGAGTTTCAGGGCCTGTACATAAAGCAGTTCGCTGTTCAGAAACCAACACAGGGAATGTTGCAAAAAAAGTGTTCACAGAAAATAAACCAAACTCCAGAAAATAGAAAAGAATCTCTGATGAAAAGTCATTTTAAGAAGAAAATGGAAGGAGAATCTGATTTCAATCAGTGACGGTGTGTTCACTGACTGACAGGTGACGGTGTGTTCACTGACTGACAGGTGACGGTGTGTTCACTGACTGACAGGTGACGGTGTGTTCACTGACTGACAGGTGACGGTGTGCAGACATCCTGCGGCAGCAGATCAGAGATCAGTTAGCAGCAGACCGTTTACAGCAGGAGCAAAGGCTGCTGGGTAAATATTTAGACAGAGGACTAAGAATAGATTCGATTCTCTGAGCGGCAGAGAAGCTCCAAGACTCCCGGCTTTGCTGGAAACTGAATCTGAACATTTACATCAGCAGATAATGGTTGTGCTCCGCTGGTGTGAGCTGTAGGGAAGCAGCAGCAGGACGGAGCGTGAATGAGGGGCAGTTTAAGTCAACAGCGTTCAGGAGTTTGTCTTTAATAAGGCCTGCCACGCTGATTCCTGCTGGAGGCTTTATGGACGTGTTGACAGACTTTATTACAGAAGAAACATCATCACCAGCGTTTATGAAGCGACCCATCAGGTGTGAGGTCTGAAGCAGTGAGCTCAGCTGTTCTTCTGAATGAATCTTTACACCAGCTTGGGTCTTACTGCAACTTCCAGGACAGTCAGTAAAATAACGTCAGTATCATTAAATCACCAGCAAGTTTGATCATCACAAGTTTGAGCATCTTTTCAATAAAAATACTCTAAATTCTGTGATTGTAGATTTTAAAATGTGAATATTTTCTGGTTTTTCTCCTCGTTTCTGACAGTACAGACGTCAAAGTAAAACCTCTGATCAGTGAGAAACACTGATCACATTTATCAACATCTTAGAGACCAAGCAGCTGATGGATTCATCCAGAACAGGGACACAATGTTAGCTTCATCTCTCACTAACCGACGCGTTCGCTGCTGCTTTGTTCGCTGCTTCAGTCGTCACATCACAGAAACTTTAACGCAGCTGAAATTTAAACAGTTTTTTTAAAGGAGGTTTTGTTTCCACATCAACACAGTTGTGTCTGCTGAGGTTCACAAAGAGTTCTGGGCTTCGTCTCCTTCATGAAACTCAACTTCCGACTTTTATCCACACAAAGAACAACAGGTTCTGCTGTGAGTCCAAACTGTGATCAGTTTCAAACTGAGATGAACTCATTCTCAGCAGTTGCACCGATTGTTCATCAAAGGAAAAGACGCCTGATGATCCTGAGACATGGACAGCTGGAGTCTCCTCCTGTCAGTAAATAGGTCTGAAATGTTCTGAAACATGTTCTGCGAGCATCTTAAGTCTGTTTAAGCTCCAGTTTAAAGCTGGTTCAATGTCAGTTTCACGCCATTGCTTTGGTTTTGGACCGGTTCAGGACAAACGAGGAGTATTTCCTAAAGACATGCGGGACGTATTCAGACGGAGGACCTTCAAGAAACACTGAGACATTTTTAGACGCTGGGTTTTTAGTTTGGAGACCTGAGACATTTCTGAACCAGTGAGAGTGTTCGTAGACAGTGAGGACATTTAGGGGAGTTGAGATTTGATCCTGAACGTTTGTGAGAGTTTTTAACTGTTGTTCTGCTGCTGGACGTTCTGAGGATGAACTCAGCGTGGGAGTCAACGTCTGTAATCAGATCACTCAGATGTGAACTGGGTCTGGACTCGTCCTCGGAGCTGGCGGTTCCAGGAGGAGGTTTGAGATGAATGGGAGGAAAAACAAAAAGTGTTTTTATTCCTCAGTGACGCTCATGAATGTTCAGGATGAGTTCATTCTGCAGTGTTTCAGGCCTCACTTCCTCCTCTGTGTTTTTATTCTCTCTAATTCTTCAGTCCAGTCTGAATCCGTTGGACGTTCTAATGACTTCATGAGTCAAGATTCAGTTTTATTTTCTTTTTCTTTGAAAGAGCACTTCAAACGTTCCACCAACATCAAATAAAAATCCCCTTTACAACGTTTTAGGTTTTAGTCTAATGTTCACAGACTTAGAGATATTTATCTGCAACATTCACAGGATGTTCTCAGGGACACAGATTATGTCACACAGGAACCGAATGTTCTCAAACCAATATTTGGAAAATGTCTTCAAGGTGTTATCGATGCCTCAGATGGCAGAACGTTTTTATATGAAACGTTCCTGTAATAAGCGGTGTATAGATAATGGATGGATGGACGTTCCTGTAATGTGGAACATTCTGCCCACAGCGTTCTGAGGGGTCAAAGGAACACATTACAGAACATCCATCCATCATCTCTACACCTTAATCCTCACCAGGGTCATGGGGGGCGGAGTCTATCCCAGCTGACTCAGGATGAAGGCAGGTTCACCTGGACAGGTAACCAGTCTATCACAGGGCTACACTTAGAGACAGACAACCAAGCACACTCACATTCACACCTACGGACAATTTACAATCACCAATTAACCTCAGCATGTTTCTGGACTGTGGGAGGAAGCCGGAGAACCCGGAGAGAACCCACGCTGCACGGGGAGAACATGGAGACTCCACGCAGGAAGATCCCGGGTGTCCTCACCGGGACGCCAACCGGCGACCTTCTAGCTGTGAGGCCACGGTGCTAACCACTGATCCACCTGCAGCCCTGCTACAGAACAGTCTTCTAAAAAACATTCTGTTACGTGATAACAGAGGAGGGACGTTCTCAATGCAACATTTAAAAAACGCTTTAGGAATGTTGGGACAAAGTGTTCTAACAATGTCATCGCCAATCTTTTTAAGAATGTCTTTAGTTATCCAAGTTTTAAGAACATTCTGGGAGCTGAAAGAGAACTTCTCACTAAAAACTCTGCAGAACATTATCAGAACGTTTTTAGAACAAATGAACTCGAGCTGTGACACTGTTCAGCACAGTTTCTGGGCTGTCCTGGTATGTTGTTCAACTGTTTGTAAAGTGTTTCAGTACCTGAGCAGTGTTCTGATGTTCTGATCCGGGAGCATCCTTAGAACGGTTCTTTTGTCTCCTCCAGACGGCGCAGACGGTTCTCCTGGTGGTCGCCGCCTTCACCGTCTGCTGGATGCCGCATCACATCATCGTCATGTGGGTGGAGTTCGGTTCCTTCCCGCTGACCGACGCCTCCTTCGCCTTCCGCATCGTGTCTCACTGTCTGTCCTACGGAAACTCCTGCGTCAACCCCGTCCTTTACGCCTTCCTGTCCGAGAACTTCCGGAAGGCCTGCCGCCAGGTGTTCACCTGCTACCTGCGTTCGCAGCCGCCACCGCCGCCTAGCGGGAAGGTGGTTCGATTCCGCCTGGACACCTTCTCCACCACACACTCCACCAGCAACATATGAAACAGAGAGAGATCACAGCTGGGACTGAGCTGAGCAGCAGGTGGGTCACATGACAACAGGCCGGCATGTGATTGGCTGCTGTGGTCAGGCTGCACCTGTCGGCTGTAAAACAACAAGAAACTGCAAGTCAGTCTTTTTAAAGGTTATTATACTGGATCAAGCAGCTGCTGTAGCGTTGTATCTCAAACCTTTTTCAAACGTGATCATTTGGTTCATATAAATAAATGGTTTACTTTGCTGAAGAAGCAGGAGAATAGATGTTCAGTTCAATTCTGGTGTGAATTATTTCGCTTCCATTCACGAAAAGATGTCTCACAGCTCCTAACATGGGGAGAGGGCGACCCAACAAGGGAGGAAGAAGGAACCAAACAACAGCAACAGATGTACGTGAAGCTTCACCTTTGTCACATTTCCATGAATTCCAATGAACAGCCACACTCTCAGACTGACTTTCTATCATGTTTCCACAAGACTCATAGTAATCTATAAAAGAACCAAAATGCAAATTTCAGTGGTTCCATCGTAACAGATTCAGAGTTCTGCCTGAGTGACAAACATGGACTTCACAGGGGAAGGACGCTGTACGAGTCTATCCAAGGAGGACTGAGCGTGACAAAGTACCAGTCAGTCACTGCTGGTGTTAAAATATATTACAAGAAAGTAAAATTTATCACTGAAACACGAGCTCATCAGAGTTTTCTTTGTTTGACCCACAAATCACAGCAGCAACACCAACTAACTGATCCACAGGAAGCTCTGCTCAGGCTCAGATTCAACAGAGCAGCAGTGATTCTCAGCCACAGGTTACAGCTTCAGTGTTCATCAGCTCTACTTTAGACGTCTTGGTTCTGTTTGTGGATCTGAATGCGTCTCTGAACTCAGATGACGTTACAGAACATTTCGTAGTTTCCTGTTGATGAATGGACCTAACTCAGGTCTGTTCACACTCCAAATGTTTAATACTTTGTATTTTTTAGAGTTTAAATAAACTTGTGGTTGGTTTTAATGAGTAAACTGTCGGAGATGATGAGCACTTTAAAGCCACAGTGTTAGTACAGATACCTGTGTTTGCATGACAGACAATAAACTGATCTGAGAACAGCTTTGTGGTTTATTTCTGCACATTGAAAACACAGTGAGTTTATTTACGCTGAGACTGAAGTTCTTTAACCATTTATGGGTTCTTTCATCTCAAATCATTATCATCTTCTGCTTCAGAACTCTTTATCATGAACTCTGGATATTTAAAATCTGTGAAATCTTCGATTCATTAAACACTTTCTG
>NW_007580094.1:61082-65962 GCF_000690725.1 Stegastes partitus | reverse complement strand
GTTGATATTTGAGGCTGTTTGAACAAAGTCTCAGAAACTATTAACAATAAAAGCCTGTTTGTTTTTTACTGATTTAATTTCTCATATTAAAAAATATTTTCTCAGAGAACCATTTTAAAACTCCAGAACTTGAGATATCCAGCAATGTTTTAGCTTCTGTGGTCAAACCTGCTCAGTCAGTTGTCAAAGTTCAACTCTTTTCTTTTATGTGACTCAGTGTTTAATATCAGCAGTATTCTATGTTAGTTCTGTTTTCCTGAGACCTGCACCTTTATGTGGTTCAGAGAGTTTCACAAGTTCGTTTCTGAAGTACCAGAGTTCTGTTAATGAGCTCACAGATGGAACTTTTCATATTTCATCTGCCCCATAATCAGATGATTGATCGACTGTCCAGTGTTATATTATATATTATAATAATGCATGGCATGATGAGAACAACAGAGAACATTTCAGGTTTTATCTTTAATAGTTCCTCAGATGTTGTTCAAACAGCCTCAAGTGTCAATATGAGAAAAAAAACAAAACTATCGGAAAAAGTTAATGGATGGTTGTACACTTTAGATGATTTGCGATGGAATGACTCTTAACTTTTTCTTAAGATTAAAACGTCTTTCCAAAAGGAAGCCTGGCCAAGAAGCACATGATACGAAACTCACTCCGTCTTACTAGCACTTAGAGAGGACGAGTATGAAACTGAGCAGTGAGCTGAGGGAGGCTGATTCCTTCATCAGGAACCTTTTCCAGGTCACTGTGAACCCTGTGTATCATGAGAACCTCCCCAGCTGTTGGTCAGCGATCACAGATTGGACAGTAAGAGCAACAAGAGCAGCGCCACAACAGAAACACTGTTTGGGCTCAAGAACCGAACAACAGCTTTCATCAGGAGCTTCTGATGGTCTTCACATTTGATTGTTTTATTTTGACCTTTATTTTACCAGCTAAAAATGTTTGAGAACCAGTTCTCCTTTGCAAATATGACCTGTCACTAGGAGACTTCCATAGAGGGCAGGTACAGAAAAAAAGACTGGTCAGTAGGACGGGTTAGTCAGGTAAAAGACTGGTCAGTAGGACGGGTTAGTCAGGTAAAAGACTGGTCAGTAGGACGGGTTAGTCAAGACAAAGACTGGTCAGTAGGACGGGTTAGTCAGGTAAAAGGAGGAGGACGGTTCTGGTTCTACAGGATCAGAACCAGGAGAAGGGAGGTTCTGGTTCTACAGGATGAGAACCAGGAGGAGGAAGGTTCTGGTTTAACAGGATCAGAACCAGGAGAAGGGAGGTTCTGGTTCTACAGGATGAGAACCAGGAGGAGGAAGGTTCTGGTTCTACAGGATGAGAACCAGGAGGAGGAAGGTTCTGGTTTAACAGGATCAGAACCAGGAGAAGGGAGGTTCTTGTTCTACAGGATGAGAACCAGGAGGAGGAAGGTTCTGGTTCTACAGGATGAGAACCAGGAGGAGGACGGTTCTGGTTCCACTGGATCAGAACCAGAAGGAGGAAGGTTCTGGGTCCACTGGATCAGAACCAGGAGGAGGACGGTTCTGGTTTAACAGGATCAGAACCGGGAGGAGGACGGTTCTGGTCCTACTGGATCTGGGGAAAACTCTGAGCTGCTTTAGTTTGGATCCATGAGCAGCTTTTTATATCTTTTTTTTTTGGGCCTTTCAAGCCTTTAGAGTGGAGGTCAGCAGAGAGACAAGAAAGGTGGAGAGAAGCTCGTTAGATGGCTCCAACCCTCCCTGCTCAGCTGTGGACCTACCAGGACCATGAGCAGAACTTCATACTGTCTGGAATACTCATACATTTATTTCTCTAACAGACACAGAAGGCCCGGATAAACAGAACATCCTTTATTATTGGATTTATGTTGCGTCACTGGTGGAGATGTGATGACTGCAGTAATCCTGACTGTTTCTAAGCTGAATGAGTTTTTATTTGTGTGCCTGTTGCTGGATTACAGCCGAGTATCACTTTAATCCTCACGTTAGAGCAACCTTCAATCATTTTATTTCACATTAAATTCAGCCACCAAATAAACAGCAACACACACCAGAGTCAGTGAACCACGGAGCAGCTCAGGGTTCGTTCATCCTGCTGTTTGGCTGCATGAAGGAAACCGACTTTATCCAGAAGTTTGTGCTTTGTTCAAACAGCAGACTGACTTCAGCATGTTTTCAGTTTCACTGTATGAGCTTCAGTAGCTGGACTGTCATCAGGATGCTGCTGTTTGACAGAAACTCAACACTGATTTCTCTCCTGGAGACGGTGAAGCAGCGTCTCTGGTTCTGCAGCTTCTCGTCATCATGGAGACACAAAGAGCAGAAATCCAGAGTTTCACGCTTTGATCTGCACGTTCTAATTAGCTGTGGTTTAACTTGAAGCAACAAGCAGCAGAGACCAACAAAAGACAGGATCTGTCTTCTGCTGCTGGACGAGGTTTAAAGTAGATTTATCTTCAATCACCATTTATTAAATCTGCATCCATTAAAGAGCTCCGCCCCCTTCCACTAATCCTGATTACACTGGCAGACGGAGGACAGGTCTTCACCGCTGCAGACCACCCAGAGACGCCTGAATGCACCACTGAAGACGGACTGGATCAGGAGCACCAGGAGGACCAGGAGGACCAGGAGGACCAGGAACATCAGGGGGACCAGGAGCACTCGGAGGACCAGGAGCACCAGGAGCACCAGGAGCACCAGGAACACCAGGAACATCAGGAGGACCAGGAGCACCAGGAGGACCAGGAGAAGGATGAAGGTGGAGACAAGCTGAAGTTCGCATCATGGATGGCAAAGGGAGGAGAGGGACCAACGGATCCTTCAAACGCTCATCTGTGAAACGCAGTGCTTCCTCTGGATCACAAAAGGTAAGACTGAGTCTCACCTGAGACTCACCTGAGTCTCACTCTGAGGATGCCAAAGTCTCAGCTTCATTATAAAAGATTCAAATCAGTTTTGGAAAGTTCCTGCTTTATAGCACCGTCATGTCCCAGCTTCACTTCAGCTTCCTCAGCTTTTGTTTCATTTAATGATCATAATGATCAATAACCATTTAAAACCTTATCGGCTTTCTATCAGCAGCATAATTGTTCTCATGTTGCTGTGAGGTTCCTCCAGGATGGATGAAGTAGATCTGCTGACTGTTGGACCAGAGGCAGCAGCTCTGAGTTGTAAAGCTGTAAAAACAACAGTCATTCTGAATCTAAACAGTTTCAGGTTTTCAGTCCTGAAACCTGATCGGCCGTCTGAGGGCTCCAGGTTCAGCACCTGGTCCACAGAAGCTCCTCCTCCTCTCACATCATGTGACCTGCCCCCCAAAACCCCTTCCCTCCTCTGGTCATGTGTCATGATCACTGATTGATCGGTGATTAATCGGTGATTGATCAGTGATTGATCAGTGGTTGATGAGTGATTAATTGGTGATTAATCGTGATTGATCAGTGATTGATTGGTGGTTGATCAGTGATTAATCAGTGATCTTATTTTCAATTTTGTGAAGTAACCAAGTCCTCAGAAAGACCAAAAAAATCCAAATCATAAGATGTGCAAAAGTAATAAAATATCCCCAAAAAGGCTTAAAGACGAGAACAAAGGAATCAAACATGGAAACGCAGCAGCAGCAGCAGCAAACTGATGCAGGAGCCGAGTATCGGACCTTTGCTGCATCTTTCTGAAGTAAATCAGCTGAATCCTATTTCTGAAGGTGTTTCTGGTGTTTTGCTGGACATTCAATTCAATTCAATTCATTTTATTTGTATAGCGCATATTTACAACAACAGTCATCTCATAGCGCTTCACAGAGACAGAAACACCCAACAATCCAAACATCTGGATTCTCTATAAGCTTCAGCAGTCTGCTGGTGGGACGGAACCAAAAACCCCCACAGGGGAAAAAAACCTCTGACAGAACCAGGCTCAGGGAGGGACGGCCATCTGCCTCCACCGGTCGGGTGGATGTAGGATGAATTCTAACATTTAGTTGAGTTTTAGTTGAGTTTTAGTTGAGTATTTGTGTCAGACCTGCTTCCTGTTTCTGTACACAATAAAAGCAGCTCATCAAGCTAACCGCTGCTTCCTGTGAACAGCTCTAATCTCATTAATCATAATCCTGCTGAGGCTGAACTCTGTTTTCATTAAATTCACCATTTACAGGACAAACACAGAAACTGATTCTGACACCAAGAAAGTTTGTTTTAAGAAAAACACGGCATCTCATGCTCTTGTGGAACGACAGTAAAATAGAGACCGTTCTACTGACACACATCATTCTAAGGGTTCACTGTTTATAATGCAGCTGGACTTCACAGTAATACAACACTGTCTTCTTTTAAATGCATAAACTGTGAAATACAGACAAAAGCCATAAATTATAAAGTGTTTTTAATATCTATGATCCAGAAGTGAGAACCCTTTTTACCTATAAAGAAGAAGACACATTTTTATGGACCAGGGACATGTTTTAGAGGCAGCAACGTCTGGCAAACTGCAGTTTATTCAGTTTATTTTAGAACCAGAGAAAAATGGTTTAACTTCATGTGAAAGTTGTAAAAATGTTCTGTCTCAGAGCATCAGAGTAACGTTAGCATTCTGAGCTGCTGCCTTCATGAACAGCTCCACAAACTGTTGCATGAACGTTCTGTTCAGGTTCTACAGCAGCTGATGTTTGTTACCAGGCAGCCTGGTCACTGGGTCACGTTTTGCAGCCACAGTGGGTTCAGGTCGGTTCAGGTCGGTTCGTTGTTTCGGCTCCTCGATACGTCTTTCTGGTCTTCAGCTGTGGTCGCTACCAGCTGTCCCAACACAACGCTTCTATGTGACTCTGCATTAAAACACGACGACTTACAAAATGTGATGGTTCTGTCAAAGGCTGGATCCAAAAAT
>NW_007580094.1:55378-59912 GCF_000690725.1 Stegastes partitus | reverse complement strand
GGAACCATCCGAATGTCAGCCAGATACATCAAGCTCCCACAGTGCAGCTGAACAGGACGACATGAACGTGCAATTTGTAGCGACGGCCGGTTCTGTTGGTGTAGTCGGAGCTACCGACTGCACACACATTGCTCTAGAGCAGGGGTGTCGAACTGCGGTCCTCGAGGGCCGCAATCCTGCATGTTTTAGATGTTTCCTTCTTCCAACACACCTGATTCACATGATCAGCTCATCATCAAGCTCTGCAGAAGTCTGATAACCATCCTGATCATTTGAATCAGGTGTGTTGGAAGAAGGACACATCTAGAACATGCAGGAGTGTGGCCCTCGAGGACCAGGATTGGACACCCCTGCTGAAGAGGCACCATCACTAGATGGATGTGTTTATGTAAACAGGAAGTATTTTTATTAAATCAGTGTCCAGATCATCTGTGATGCACAAATACATTGAAGTAGCGTTGTTGTGAGGCGGCCTGGATCAGCCCAGGGTTCATTCATTCTGACCAACAGCATGGTTGGGAACAGGCTACAAGCTGCACGGTGCAGGACGGGGGCTTCTTGGTGAGTAAGTCATTTAATTGTCCTAACATTAATCCCCCCGACATGCGTTGCGGCGGACCGGAGGATCAGCTGACCCCGGGGAGGCTGGAGGAATCCGGCGGGTCTGTGGTACGAGGCTGGGACCGGGTCTCAGTCTCCTCCTGCCTCATGTTGGAAAATAACAAACTGAGTAATCTGACATGAGACAAAGTTCTGATTTCCTCTTTGACATCCTGGCATGATTACACACGAACCTGTATGTTGTTTGGCTGCGAGCAGATGATTGTATGACCCGTATAGTGAATAAATGTGTGAGTTACACCATATATAGTGACCTCGGGGTGATCTGAGTGACCTACGTGTGCTCCACCACCCCTGTGACAGCAGCATCACCCACAATAGACTCTCTGCTCAAACAGGATGAGTTCATCCTGGTTACTGGTATCTGATCGTGCAGAGACAGGAATCCCTCTAACGACAGGATTTCTCCAGTTATAGTTTCAAACATTGATCCACACATTAGTGGAAAAAAATGATGCACAAATTGAGACGAGCCACCTTCGTAGAATATTTAACTCAGAAATGAACGTTTCCTACGAGCCAAGATTTTACACATTTTACTGAACTTAATATTTGGTGACGTGGGATCAGCCATGTGGAGAAAACATTCTGGATGTTCTGGAGTCTGGTTTGGAGCAGAGTTTCTGCTGAGCCACCTCAGTGACTCTGATCTGCAGCGACTGTTCAGGATCTGTGATGAACTGAAGACAAGAATCAGTTCAAGAGTCCCAAAGAAGAGTTCAGCTGGATGGACGGCTGCAGGTTGGGCTTCCAATGTGGGGGATGTCTGAACAGATTTGTGAAACCTGGAGCATGAAAATGATAATAATAATAATAATACTTTTTTTTTTTTTTTTCAAAAACTCAAAGATGCTTTACAGAATAAAAGAACAATAAAAGCAACTAATACAAAAGCAGACGAGACAAAGCATACAGACAGCAGGTACAGAAGGAGGCAGGTGAGTTCTTGGTTTGGATTTGAAAATGACCAGGCCTGTGGTGGATGAGTTCCAGAAGGTGGGGGCCCGACACGTTCAGTGTAGAAGCTCCATGGGTCATGAGACTCCAGGAAGGATTTACTCGGATCGAGTCATGAGACCTTCTGCAACAGAGCAAGAGTCCTGCTGCCTCACATGCTGGTCACATGAAGCCGCTCGGCTGCATAGGGTTAGGGTTAGTCCACTGCTCTCCTCATCTGCCGAGCTGCAGCCAGACGGAGACACAACGTCCTGACAGAGTCTCCACCACGTCTCCACCACGTCTCCATCAGGTCCTGACAGCGAGTTGACCGAGCTGCTGATCTTCAGTCCTGTTCAGGTTCAGGTCGATCGGAGCTGCTGCTGATTCTGATTCTTCTCGGTCCAGAGCGGAGGCGTCTCAGGTCTGTTGGTCTGAAAGTTTCTCTATTTGGAAAGTCACACCAAGAACTATGTCAGGAAACGGGATGAAAAGAGAAAAAAACCTGCAAAAACTCAGGGAAATAAATCTGTTTTCAAACCCTAAATATCCTCAAAAACCACCGAAAGTCGAACTTTCTACCTCAGAAAGTTTCATCTGAAGCTCACAGGAACAGAACAACAGAAGCAAACGCAACGAAAAAAATAACAAATGAGACACGTTTCATCATCAAGCTCTAAAAGAATGACCTCATCTCACAGTCAGGATGTAAAGCATGGAGACGGACTTTGTTCCAGGCGGATCATTTGATGATGATGATGATGNTTTAGTTGAGTTTTAGTTGAGTATTTGTGTCAGACCTGCTTCCTGTTTCTGTACACAATAAAAGCAGCTCATCAAGCTAACCGCTGCTTCCTGTGAACAGCTCTAATCTCATTAATCATAATCCTGCTGAGGCTGAACTCTGTTTTCATTAAATTCACCATTTACAGGACAAACACAGAAACTGATTCTGACACCAAGAAAGTTTGTTTTAAGAAAAACACGGCATCTCATGCTCTTGTGGAACGACAGTAAAATAGAGACCGTTCTACTGACACACATCATTCTAAGGGTTCACTGTTTATAATGCAGCTGGACTTCACAGTAATACAACACTGTCTTCTTTTAAATGCATAAACTGTGAAATACAGACAAAAGCCATAAATTATAAAGTGTTTTTAATATCTATGATCCAGAAGTGAGAACCCTTTTTACCTATAAAGAAGAAGACACATTTTTATGGACCAGGGACATGTTTTAGAGGCAGCAACGTCTGGCAAACTGCAGTTTATTCAGTTTATTTTAGAACCAGAGAAAAATGGTTTAGCTTCATGTGAAAGTTGTAAAAATGTTCTGTCTCAGAGCATCAGAGTAACGTTAGCATTCTGAGCTGCTGCCTTCATGAACAGCTCCACAAACTGTTGCATGAACGTTCTGTTCAGGTTCTACAGCAGCTGATGTTTGTTACCAGGCAGCCTGGTCACTGGGTCACGTTTTGCAGCCACAGTGGGTTCAGGTCGGTTCAGGTCGGTTCGTTGTTTCGGCTCCTCGATACGTCTTTCTGGTCTTCAGCTGTGGTCGCTACCAGCTGTCCCAACACAACGCTTCTATGTGACTCTGCATTAAAACACGACGACTTACAAAATGTGATGGTTCTGTCAAAGGCTGGATCCAAAAATGCAACCACGAGGCAGTGAGTGAAAACAAGAGGAATTTATTGTGAACAACAGCAGGGAGCTAAGGGGGCGAGGGAAGTCCTGGGAGGATCCTGGGGGAGCTGGGAGGCTGGTTCTGCAGGCTGAGCTGAGCGGAGACAACGGCAGTCCTTAGGAGAGGTTCTGGCAGGCGAAGACGTGAAACACACGAGACAAAGCAAGGGTTAAGCAAAGCACGAAGTTGTCTGAGCCCTGCTGGCTTGTTACCACGCTGGGGAGATCAGTCCACTGGCGCCGGAGCACAGGTGGAGGCAGGCTTTATCCAGCGCTGGTTGTGAATCCACGTCAGGTGTGGAGGAGCGTGAGTGACGCAGCCTGAAAAGCAGTCAGCACAGAAACCACAGAAACACCGTTTACAGGCACAACAACTCACATCACCACATAAAACCCAACTTCTCGTTTAGTCCAGTAACAGCATTAAATACTATCGCAGTGGTTTCACCATCATACCTGCTCAATGACTGAGTGTTGGACAGAAAGGCAAACATTTAAAAAAAAAAAAGTTCTTCTATGGGTGCAAAGCAAAGTGTTTATGCTGCTGGAATATCAGAGCAGACAGAAACATGGACTCCTTTCTTTTTAACCAAATGTGCACCTTTATAGAACGGCTGAGTCGTATTCTTTCAAAGCAGCGTTGCATCACTGAAGACCAGGACCCTCATGTACAAAACTTGGCGTACACACTTATCCACGCTCACGTTCAGATGTATCAAGAGTGAAATGAACGTGGAAATGTGCGGTCCTCCACGCCAGCTTCTTGACTGACATACGCACCTTTCTACTGCTTTGAGCCGTTGGCGACACCTAGAGGTGATGCTGGGAATATAAAAATGTAAAGAACAATGTAAAAAAAGGTCATTGCTCAAAGTGATGTGCACATCAGAGACACTTAGATGAACAATGAACACATCCAGGTGTTTGCAATCAGATGAGCGGATATAAAAGTTTATATAAAACGGTGCAGAAGATCCCGTTAACAACAACGGCAGCTTTGGACCTGCTGGAGGATGCTACCAATGGAGCAGCGCCAAGAGAACGGGTTTCCAGAGACCTCAGGACGACGACTGGATCATCATCTGCTTTAGGTTCCTGAGGGCAATTTGCTTAGGCTGTGATTAGAGCACAACAAGCCCAGGAGCCACGTCCTACCTGTGCCCATACAGGTGCTGACCCACTGGGCTTCCCAGCCACAGGGTCATTTCAGAGGGAGCTGGCTGACCGACCGGGACTGTGCCGGTCCACACTGAGCCGAGCCATGCCAGCCGTGTGGGACGGAACCA